>NC_141352.1:14183855-14436355 GCF_057382095.1 Aulonocara sp. 'chitande type north' Nkhata Bay
CGCTTAAACACTTCACTTCAAAAGCAGACCCTTCTTTCTGAGATGTCTGTGCGGCTTTTGCATACACCTTGAAGGCCTCTTGCCCAGAGCCCCAAGGTCAACACAAGTTGTTTGTGCATGTCATATCGAGCCATCCCCTGGGTTCAGCTGCTTCAGAGGCTAGGTCCTGCTTGCTTTTTTTTTTTTTTTTACACCACAAATGCCCGTCTTTCAAAGTCAACTCCCAACATCTGAGAGAAACGAGACTTTGAAAGCTAAAGTTAGAATCAGCGGAAATTAACAGAGTTTATTTTAAACAGAAAGCGGCTTCTTAATGGAAAGTTGGCAACTTATAGGTTAAGTGCTGGGCGTTTCACGGGCATCTCTCGAAAAGAAGTCTCATTACTGTTTCAGATCATATTTAATCCCGCTGTTTACAGTACTGACTCCCCAGACAAAATCGTGCAGTCCTCTAAAATGATGATGTTTTATCCGTCATCAGCAGAATGGCGACCTAAATATAACATCTTTTTGTTAAGATGCAGATGTTAATCTTCAGTTGAACCGATAAATCAAATATAACCATCCCGCCCAGACCTAATGATTATTTCAAACGCAAACAGAACACAAGACCAGAAACAAATCCGTTGTGGTATATTGTCTTCATTCATTTTATTCGGTATGTTTTTAAAAACCCTCTACAGTTGCCATTTTATCGTAGTTATATCAATGCTTGCACAGTGAAATGCAGCTTACTGAGCATTTCCTCAGCATAACCTCGAAATTGCTGTTCCACATCTGTATCCTAAGGTGTATGCAAACATACACAGATTAAAAAAAGAAAGAAAAATCCCCCCCAAAATGAACGCGTAAGCATAAAATTCCAAGCAAAATGTACTAGTTTAAATTAAGTCAAAGTTTTCAAAGTGGTAATGTTATGCAATAAATAAATAATAATCTTTTCCATAACCAGGCTGCTACAGGCCATTTTTTATAAAACTTTCAGAGAAGATTTTATTGACATGAAATGGATTGTGTGTTTGTGCGTATTTGTGTTTGGATTATGCAACACCGGACTGATCACAGGCAGGATATGATGAGTGTGTGGTGTTGCGTGTGGGTGTTCAACAATAATAAAATTATTGACTGTTGCATAACCCGCATAAGAGTTTTTGTGCTTCTCGTACTGAAGGATGGCGCTCACTCGTTTGATTACTTCGATTACTGTATTTATAGGAAACAGGGGCTCCTATTAAAGCGGCTCTAAGACATGAACTGTTTGACCAAAGAATTTAAATAAAACATTTGCCGAGGCAAAGTTGAAGACCTGCATCAAACTTCAACATGAATTATAAAACCGATGTCTTTGAAAACGACCTTGTACTTTCACTTTACTTTTTTCTCACTCTTGGTAAAGACCATGAAATGAAAGAAATATGTGTTGTTGTTGGGGCAAAGGAGTGCATGGTGTCTCCAGAGTCATTTTCATTCACAGATAAACACACGGCAGCATCGGTAAACAAGATTCACGGGGAAAGAGTGAGACACATTTGATAGTCATAAAGGATTTTTTCCCCTCAACGAGCAAAGATCAAATAAACTCTGTGTGTCTGAGGTGCCGCGTAGCCTCAAGCAGTGAGGCATAAATTTAGAACAAATCTTGTTTCTCTTACAAGGGTATTACTTTAATTTCTATGCTTGGGTAAAAAAGGGAAATGCGGGGGGCAAATTATGAAAAAAATAAATAAAAACAGCAGAAGAGTGCAAGTCGTCTTCCATCCATCCTTCCTATGCATTAGAAAAATATGCTCTATCCCAGTTCAAGTTATCACCTCATATACCACCTGACCCCGCAGCTCCCTTCTAAAATCAGTTTTGGTTCAAAATGAAAAAGCAATTTTCCTTGGGTTTATAATCCTTAGTAATAGTCAACCATCATTTTTAATCTTTAGATGCATTTTAAATCCAAGCTGTAATGTCTTAACTCTCCGCCAAGGTCAAATATCTTAGCAAATAAGGCTTAAGCTTTGTTTTATATGAAAGAATTACATGATTAATACCAAAGAATTAATCACGTACTCTTCAGATCTCCCAGATTGGGTTTGTGCTAAAGGATTATGCTGTCCTACTTTTTCACATGGCACAAATTGACATGGAGGTTTGTTTAGTAAAGTACTGCTAAATACATTCTTTTGAACTGTTTGGTTGAACAGAGCATTGATTGCAGATGTGATTGCAACTTTCGGGTCATTCCTCGCCCTTTAAAAGTTCGAATCTTATTACAGGAAAGACTTAAGAACGCCATCAATTGAAATAAAGGCAAATGTTCTTTGATATGTAATTTCTTTGCACATTGGCACATTAACAGTTAAGAAGAAACACACATAAAGTACTGAGAACGCAAAAGTTGCACTACTGATAATGAACTCTCAGGCTGTCCATGTGACTTTTAAAAGGAACATGCCACACTTAGTCACATCATATGACCTTGCAGTTTGTAATGCTCAGCATACAATAACACTCAACTTAACAATAAGTCCAATAAGTCAACTTGTTTTGAAAAAGCGGCTCCTGGCATCCGAGACGGTCATATTTGAAATTTTCCTTTTAAGCGATGCCAGTAGACAAAACTGTAGCAGCCATTCTCCCTGCTGAATCAGTCATCATTGGAAAACTCCAAACCCAAATCATCAGCTGCCACCTCATGTTTCTCTATTTACGACCACCCAGGAAGGCCTCACTTATTAATGCACACTTTTATAAACTGGACAGCATTTTCACTCCTCGGCCCCCTCCTCTACGTCCAAACAAACCATGATTTATAATTCCCATGATTTATGATCCATTGGAGTGCCGAAGTACCACCGTCTACTCAGCCATTCGTTTATACATGCACCCACTACAGATAAAGTAAAACTAGATGTAGATGCATTGGATGATTTCATTCAAAACCTGCTCATGTGTTTATTATGCACAATAAATCTAAAACCACTTGGAGTGTCAGAGCAATCTGTTGCCTCTGCTGCACTTTTATTGCCGGGCAAAATGATAAGTTGCTTTGTAAATTGCAGGGATAGCGACACATGCATATTAATGGGAGATTTCGGATGTCCCCGCATTTTGATCAATGCAAAATGAATAATTGCTGAATGTTTTGTGGCAAAACTTGAGTCACAGTTAGGCTATGGATATTTTACTTTCAGGACAAGAACAGACAGATATATTAGAGTCATTGTGCGCCAGCATAGTTGAGTATCTTTTATTTTGAAGCATTAAACCCCAGACTTTTTAAAGCACCCTGATCCTCCAACTTCTACTTTCATTTTACACTTTCATGAAACATGTGAGATACATTTCAAGCAGTTAGTGTAAGTGCATGTGATTATCATATGAAAGGTTATGTTTGACCCCACGGAGTCGGTTGCATTTAGCATCCATTTGGAGATGCTCTCCCCCTTTTGTTCTGGCTTGCCTTGGATATCACCTGGCTGTGACTGTGAGTCTAATGAATGTTGATATCTCTATATGTGACAGATATTACACAATAAAAATGTTTCAGTAAAACTCACTATGTGGGGTAATTGGTGCTGTTTAAAAATGCATCAGGTTCGGCATGGCAGCGTAGACACATTGCGCGCACACACGAGCATGCCCGTATACACACGCACGCACAGTTGCACGCCAGGCACTTTCTGATCTGACCCGTCAAAACTCATTAAGGCTTAAAACATATTTCCAACTGACACCCGAAGTCTCCATTAGAAAACCGCCAATTACCGCTGAAAGATATCCCCCCACCTGCCTGCCACATTTGCATATGATTGGAGCGATCAGTTAAAATGAGAGCATTTTGGCGCTGCTCAAAAATTCACAGTAAGCCGCCAGATCAAGGGAAGAGGGGGGGCGCTGGGGGGGCATAGTAATGTGAAGTCAGCGCTTTAACTGCAGGTTTAAAAGTTGCTTGGACTGCGGGGGTGAGAGTGGGGTTACGTCCTCAAAATCGTGGCTACAGATGCAAGTTGGGCAACGGCGCCCCTTCTTTGCGCGGCTCTCTCGGCGATGCACTGTTTTGCCAGCGCAGAGTGGATCTAAACATCTCTCATTTAAATACATTTGAATACAAGGACAAGAAATAATAGGCACTGAACATGTAGCGCTATTGTCGTGGGAGTGTAGAGTGCAAGCAGTGCAGATTTTCGCAATTATGAATGTTTTAATGGCAAAGTTGTGCTTGTACAATTTTTTTTTATTTTTTGGACATGGCTTATGAGCGTATGAGAGTTTGTCTGTGTGTGTGTGTGTGTGTGTGTGTGTGTGTGTGTGTGTGACGGAGAGAATGAGAAAAAAGAGAGAGAGAGGGGGATTTAGGGTGTTTGCATCAAGAAAAAGCAGCACTTATAGCCATTACAATCAAGATCATTCATGTGCAGCTCATATTTTCTGTATCGCTCGCTCCCTCTCTTTCTATCTCCTCTTTATTCTTTTGTCTCTCTCTGTCATGTTGATTGTCTGACCATCGCTGCCTTCATAAAGTTGTCTGGAGATGAGAAGTCAAGTCTTCAATCAGCGCGGAAGTAGGCCAATAGATGTGAATCCAAACATATGTCAATCAGAGACATAATCACCAAGCCTCTGGCTGAGGTGGGAACTGTAACAGTGGACCCTATGGATGCACATGTGCAGCCATTCTTTTAGAGTATATGCATTCATGCACAAAAGTATGGACGCAGCCAGAGTCACTTAGGGTCATTTCGATGGTTGATGATACATTTCTCATTAGTCTTATTTGTGTCTTTCAGTGGAATAAAGTTTGTTCTCAATACTTATTATATCCAGAAATCAAGTGTTTCAATGATAGTCTACTAATAGTAATGCGATATAATGTGCAGGCCTATGACATCATGCAACTTAAAGGTAAAATTAAAGGAAAACAAGCAACAAAAAAAGGTCTGTTAGTGCTGCACAAATTAACCTTTTATGTAACAGGATGCCATATGTTGTAGTTCTGCAATGAAAGATATGAATGGAGACAAGCTCTGAAGAAAAAAAGAAAGGCCACTGAGCCAGCAGCTGCTATCTGGACATCATGTGTAGACTGAACTTAAATGGCTCTGGATGAGGTTGTCAGACTTTGGTAAATGTGAGAATATTCAAATATAAATATAATAGGTTGAAAGACCCGTTGAAAGAAAAAAAAAAAGCTGGTGATGACATTGATTGCAAGGTGTGACACATTTTCTTTATATGCAACAGACAGTAATGACTGTGCTGATGGCAGGACGATCATTATCACTGTAATCATCATTGGTATAATCAGTACTGTTTTTAGTGGGAGATTGCTTTGAGCCTCCTATTGGTTGTTCAGGGTGTGATAGGGAGATGGAGGGACACACAACACGCACACACCCTCCTACCCACACCACACACACAGACAGATAAACCCAGCGGCTCTAAACGAGGCTCTTCATTGTTTCCCATGTGATTAAAACTGAGTGCCGTTGAGTCTCTTATATTGTCATCAGCCTGCTTTTGTGATGTGTGCTGTATGTGTGTGTGTGTCTGTGTGTGTTTGCTCTCCCTGCAGTGACCCTGCTCTAAATGAATGTCAGCTTGCCTTAGTCCAAGCATGGGCCCCAATGTGGCCGATCGATACTTCATTAGGCCGGGATTGTCTTGTGTCCATGCAACCTTGAAGCTGTTCCTTAATTACCCCGGCATTAAGACCCTGGACATCGCTACAGACCACGCTACACTGAGGATGGTCAGACCCAACAAAGCAGTGACACCCCACCACCACCTCCCCCAAAACCCTTCAACTCCCCCCTGACATCACCCCCCACCACCACGACACCATGCTGCATCAGATGCAAAAATGCTCACACATGCACATACATAGAAGAATATATAAGCATGCATCAACCCAAATGTATAGATGCTCCTTCATTCTCGCTTTTGATGGGGGGGTGATGTCAGGGGGGAGTTGAAGGTGAAGCGAGGGCAATGAGGAGTACACAGAAACAAAGCAGTGGCAAAAACAAATGCAGAATAATTGTATGTTTTCCTGATAGTCACTGCAAACGAATGAGCAAAGAAGAACACCACAGCACTATTTTCTGACGTTAGCGTTTTGATCAGTAGAAAAAGGTGTCGTTTCGCTTGCCACGCATCACAATATTTTCCCTTTTTTTTCCCCCCAGTAGCCCTGGCTGCCTTGAAAAGTGAAAAAGTAATTATCAGTATCATTTGATTTTAGTGTTTATGGGGGTAACCTACATCACTAACCTCTTTTTCAAGATGTGAAGCAGATGGCGCACGAGATAAAATGCTTAAATGTCACCAGGCTTGACATTTCAGCCGTGCATGTGTGTATGTATGTATTTATTTATATAAAGTGTGTAGGTGTGCGCCTCACGTCTGTGTCTGTCCATTCGAGTTTGCAAGTGTGTGTGTGTGTGTTTTGTGCTGAATGCCAGTCTAATCCTTACCATTCACTGAGAACAGAGATTTCTGGGAGGGGGAGGAGGGCGAGGAGTTGGGATTGTGGGGGGGGGGAGTAGTGGGAGGAGTGAGGAAAAGATGATGTGGAGACAAGGAGGAGAAAGGAAAACATAAATAAATCATATCCCTTTCTTCTTGGGCGCTGAGTCAGAAATGGGTGAAATTTCTTACAAAGTTAGAAATACTGTACCGCTGTTAATGTAAGCAGGTGGAAGTAATATCGGCAAGAGTCGGGCACAGTGAGTGTGCATGAGAGGGAGGATGAAGAGAGATGAGAGGCAGTGGGATGCGTTCAAATAGATCATTACAATGAAAAGAGAAAGGGAAGGAGAGACAGGGAGACGACGAAGGAGGCAGAAGAGGAGGAAGTTGAGGAGCGAGGGAGAGGGTGAGATGTGGAAGAGGAGGCAGATGGGAGGTAGGGGGAGGGAGGGGGTGGGGTGCAGTCAAATGGCACTCATGACAAATGACATCCCCTGTCTCCCAGTCCCCTCTCCTCAGCACCATGATTTGTCATCTCCACTTCTGACATTTTTCATCGCACTATCAAATCACCCTGACAGAATGATATTTTCTAATTCTCCCAGCCTTGGAGCACGCCAAAAATAATGGCCTCCACATGCTATGCACACTCTTTCTCTGTTTCCCCTACCGCTCTCTTTATTTTCCATCCTCTGTCTCTCATAAACATCCGCTGATTCTTTAATAATGAAAATACAGCAGCACAAATGTATTGTAGGCAGGACTAGACTGGAAGCAATTGGCTTCATAGAGTCATTGGAGTTGTTTTATTTAGGAGGTGGCACGTGTTACTGCTGTTTTCCAAATGCGTACAGCTAACAGTTCGGATTTGTTGGTTTCCATGTGAGAATGAAAAATGAATATTAAAAAAAATGGTTTTTTGGCTGGTTTTTTTTTTTCCTACCTGGGAGAAAAGTTAGCATTTTCTATAAGTGAGTAAACGAAAGAGTAAAAAAAAACTTTCAGAATAAAAAGTGAGATATTTCTGCACTTGTAACCTGTTGTCATTTTCCTCAAAAGATATAAGTGAAATTAAATGGACTTTTTTTTTCAATAGTTCTTTTGTGGTGCACATCGTGATAATCAGCGTGGTAATCCTTAATCTTTCTTCTGTGCTAACAGAACTTAGACAAGTCCCCACCTGCTGAGCCTTTGAGTTTCCTGCGTATCACCCTCCATTGTTTTATTGAATATTAATAAGCACAGTGTCATATCTGCCGTGACCCACCTTTCCGATAATCCGGGTCATGGCACCGCAAATGAGTTTATGGCTAATTCCGTCTCAGCAGGAGATCACTATCTCTTTAGCCCAAAGGCATACAAAGAAAAATAGGAATGCCTATAAGTCTTCACATGACTGCTGGCTTTGGATCATAGTGATAATCAAACATTTACCATTTAGCATTATGGTGATCCAGTTTCATCTTAATGGCAGATTTTTGGAAGAATCAGAAGATGAGAATGTTGAGAACCAATATAATTTATAGAGATTATAATTTTCTCAAAGTAACACATTATCCTTACTTTATTGTTTTCGAACCATTTACACTGTCAGATGAAACAAAACCATCCACCTATTTTCCAATGCTTTAATCAGTCTCTGTGTGCTTTTCCTGACTTCCCCATGTGCCTCTGTACTAGTTTTACATCAGGGGTAATTATGCTTTATCCTCCAAGGGATCAGCGTCTCGCGCTAAGCAGCACCAGGGTGTTGTTGTTTAATGTAATAAATGTCATGTATGCATGGCTTCACATGCGCTTCGTTAGCAGTTTAATGCTAACGATTAAGCATCACCAGTGCCTCCCAGCCAAATGGCAACATCTGCTGATGACAGAACTGTTTAGCTGGAATCATCATGTGGAGAAAGATAAACATTGTTTGCGACACCTCAGCCTCTGCAACTGTGAAACTTTGGTTGTTATTTTAAGCTGTTAAGGGGAAATGATTCACATAGTATTATGCCATCTTTGATAAATACAGTTTTATATCAGTTTTATTATTTACTTGAGTCAATCACAACGTACTAGGAGGTGGAGTTTTAAATCATTATAGCTGAGGCCTATTAGGATTGCATGAGGCCTGTAGCTAGCTACAGACACACCACTAGGTAGGATAGGATACTACTATGTAGCTAGGATAAGAGACATACAGTTTTTGCTAGTCTGTGTATTTATTGCAAATTTTTATTGGTTGAAAGAGCATGTGTGTAAATACAGGATGAACAACAGAGGTTGAGAAATAGCTTGGTAAAGTCTGTTATGCCATGATATGCTAGTTAGCCACATGCTCATGTTGCTTATGTTAGCTAATCATGTGGGGCTTTTACTGTAATGCCTGGTGAAAACAGCATAGAAAGGGGAAAGCTATGTTCCTAAAGCTCATCTTCTCACTAGAATGATCATAGCGTATACATGTTTGTCTGTATAGGCTATATCCATCCATGTTCTTTTGCTTCTCCAGTTCAGGGTCATTGGGAAGACTGGTGCCTATCAGAGCTGTCATTGGGCAAAAGGAGTAGACCGTGAATAGGTCACCGGTCTGTCGCAGAGCTGAAAGAGGGAGACAAACAACCCTATTCATTCACAGTCACATACACACCTATGGCCAGTTATTAATCACCCGTTTGCATCTATCTATCTATAAAAATACAAAAGCAGTCTGGGTGTTGGCTAACAGACCTTTGCTCATGAGCACATGAGCACAAAAGGTCACAGGGTCCACTTTACAAACATAAAACATTTAGAGTTAACTTGATTTTTTTTCCTTGTTAGTCAACCCTTCGACTGTGCTGTTGTAATACAAAGTTTTATGCCAGCAACACGCTGAAACTGAGAGAATATTAAAGCAATTTCAACTCTGCCCGCTCTGAGATTGGGCCACAGTCAAAAGTAATACCAAAGCAGAAGAGATCAGTTTTCTATCATCTGAGAATTCTCTAAAGATGAAATAGGCTTCATAAATGAGTCTCAATGATAACTGGTGTATGGTAAATGATAGAGAGAAGATAATATAGGAAATTGGGCGAATAGTGTCTGGAGACTGAATCCATTCATTTCCAAGTAGAGATCTACTGTGGGCCCTGCTATTTTTTAAAAAAAAATGTACATTCTGTGCTTTGCTGCAGATTTCATCCCAACTCTCACGTCAACCACTTACACACAGTATTTATGGTCAAGCACGCAAATATACATACACCGACATAAGGAAACGGAAGAGAGGCAGCGATTATGGTAAAGAGGCATGGCGGATACATCATAGGATGAAAGATCACATCACCGAGCTATTGATGTGCTCTTGAGCAACACATTGGTAGCTTAGTATTCCGACTCTTTAGGTTGCTCTTGATAAGACCATCTGACTGAGTATAAAATGTTGGGGAGTGGGACACAAGGGGTGTGGGAGATAAGTGGAAGAGGGGGAATGACAGTAGAGTGGATAGATAGGATGGAGGTAAAGGAGGAAAGAGGAGAGAGAAGGAGGAGAGATTGATTTGGCCAGCCAGGAGATGACTGCTGATGAAGGCCTCTCATAGACAGATGGATACAGCGTCAGGTCCCCGCTCCTATAAACCCTCAGCCTAATCCGCCTCAAATTTCCCTCTGATTGCTTCTAAATTGCCTTCTCCCATAGTTTCCTGCTGATTTCTCACCGTGAACTCCTTCCCTCCCTGCCTGCCTCTCTGAACGGGGAATGATGTCTAGCCTGGTGAGCTGCTTCCTTGGGTTTGACCGAAGAATGTGCTAAGAGAGCAATTGGGGAGGGTGTGAGGGGTGATGACTCCTGTGCCCTTGTTGTGTGTATATGTGTATAAAAGTGTGTGTGTGTGTGTGTGTGTGTGTGTGTGTGCATGTGTCAGTCCCCTCATAAAACCAGTCTCAGGTCTTGTCATTAAAATGCATTATCATCCCACTGTGTCAAGAGAGGAGACAAATAGTCTTTCTCTCGGCCTGCTATCTCTGTCTCATTCTTATTCTCTCTTTCATATACTCCCCGACTCCATCTCTTCAGGGAAGTGTAGAGGTGGTGGCCACGGAGGAGGGTCTCTCTCTTTTTTTCCTCGTGCATCCCCCCACTTTTTTTGTGTCTTGCGTTTCCTGTTTTATTTCACTCCCTTTATTCACTTTTTCTTATTGTGTCTTTTTTGTTTAGTTTTTGACTTATTAGCCTTTCATTCCAGCATTCTCTTCCTCCATTGTCTCCATTTTTGTACAGCGTCTCTCTCTGTGCCCTCGCTTTAATGCAATGCATGGACTCGACAGAAATGTAATTCAGAATTATTCAAAACGGGGACAGTGTTTTCTGTCCGTGCCATGCGCGCCCCCACCTCAGCAGCGTGGTAATAAAGCTATAGCCTAACGCCCTCTGATTTGTTTGCCATTCGTTTATCATTTGACCTTTCCCTGCTACCATTAATACAGAAGGGGAGGGGGGAGATGGACAGAGATGGACAGGACGGACAGACTGAAAGACAAAACCAGAATCAAAGAAGCATACATTTAGAGATGCAGAAAGAAAGGTCAAGTAAAGAGACAAACAAGGTAGGAGGGAGCTTTAGAGAGAATAGAGAGAGAGACTGAAGAGTGAGAAGGAATAAAATAGAGAAGGAGAGAGAGAGATAGCAGGGAAGGAGCAGAGAAGATTGCATTTTAGAATTACTGGCCAACACCTAACAATTTATGCCCTCATGCAGTGCTTGGCAGCAGCTGGAGTCTGCAAAGCCTGCGGTGAGTGTGCACAAGCGTGTGTTTGTGTGCGTGCATGTGTGTGTGTTTGCGTGCATGTGCATGCGTGTGTGTGTGTGTGTTGGAGAGAGAGAGTAAAGGTAAGCTACAATACTCTATAGCGGCGAAGTGACATTATCAAGGGGCATTAACTAAAAGGTGTATCACTGCCGCTGTACACCGATATATGGTTTTATATAAGGCTCACATTGTGGCAACAACACTGTCCTGCAGGAAGAGCAGAGCGACAAAAAAAGAACCCAAAAGGGAAGACCTAGGCTATATCATATCGAAAATCTTCTCTGTCTTAACTAACCTTTTGATCCTAGGATGAACTTAACCAGGCACAACAGCCGTGTGGCATGAAAAACAGCTACTACTTGACTAAAACCAGAAACACATATGCTTACTTCCTGATTTGTGAAAAGTTTAGTAACATAACAAATACAAAGCCAGATTCAAAGGAAAAAAACATGCAAATGAATGACATTAATTTTGTTTTATTTTGTGTGTGTGTGTGTGTGTGTGTGTGTGTTTTCTGCTTTTTTTTGTAAAATGGTGAGGTCACCACCAGACTGTGTGATCAACTCCACAAGGCCTGGCAGACAAAGACCTCAGCCCAGCCAAAACTACACAACCCTCCGAGAACAGGCGCTAACACAAACCATTTGTAGCGCTGTTTTTTTATGAACAGTTAATCCATTACAGCATGAGATCGTAGTTAAGAAAACTTTGATCCTGTTGGGGGCAAATAAGGATACCGGTTATTTTGTCAGTTTGTTGATGGTTGAAAGGATTAAGATAAAGTGCAGTTCTTGCTCTGGGATGACCCCCGCATTAAAAAAAGGGGGTTAGGAAAAACAGAAACTGTATTAGTCATAACAATGTGTTGTCATACACGTTCATGCACGCACACTGCGACGCAAACACACACATAAACAACAGCCCCCCCCCCCCCCCCCCCAAAACCCTGCTATCTGTCATCAGCCTAGAGTGAGCTTGCAGGTGAAAGACCACAGTGGGCAGTGAAGGTGGCGGTGGTGAGAGCCAAAAAAATTAAACCATCTACAGGGAGCTCCAGTCTGAGAATATGAACAGAAAAATGAAGGTGACATTTGAGAGAGGAGGGAGTGGGGGGGTATACTGGTGAGGCTGGAAGTGGGGGGGGATTTTAATAGGTCCCTGAGACACGAAGGGTGTGAGATGAGATGATGAAACCAGAGGATAGAGAGGAGGGAGGGCGGGAAGGCAGAAGGAGATTGTGTGTCAAAATGTGGATGTTTGGAGATTGGGCTTCCAACCCTGCCAAATGATTAAAATGTTCCCTCTGACATTCATATTCCCCTATCTAGATTCCTGCCTATGTACGTTGAGCTGCGTTGAATATAAATTGAGAGATGGCCCTATAGAATTTGATCTGAGAAACGTTCATGGCCGGAGATGCAATTTAGCTATGTGGCGTTTTGTGACAGTGTTAGCTTGATGAGAAAAGGGAAAGATAAGATTTTATTTTATTATACTTTCTCTTTTTTTTTCTGAAGCCACAGACCAATCAGAGCCTCTTCTGACCATGTGTCTCAGCCTCAAATGATGACGCATTAATTTGGTTTAATTTTAGTAATTAAGACTCAAATGTTACCTGCTCTTTAGAAATACAATAATACAATAATTTGTATTTATTTATTTTTAATTAGGCTCTGATTTGATCTGGCAGCTTTCTCAAACTTTTGTTTAGTAATATTTAATTAAATTGCTCGCACTGCACACAGCCACACGTATTTGCACTTATACTTACTCATGGATACACGCACGCACATAAACACACACTTGCGCACAGACAATAAATGCACAACAAAAGAAATCAGGGGGACCTCAGACATCAGAATCTCCCTGAGTCGCCATCCCTTCCCTTCCAACGCTCTAGAGATGAGGGTTGTCATGGTTACGGGGGCAGAAAAATCACCCCATGTCCCACCCCACCCCCCATGACACACATCCACATATACACATATATACAGACACACACATAAAGACACACCATTTTTCCCTTTTCTGTTTTTTTTTTTTCCCCCTTTCCCTTCGGCTGTCCGGACATTGCTGATGTCACCGGTGAAACTATGAATTTAACATACAGGTCAGAGATGCATATCTGGGCCGCAGTAAGCCGTCAGGAGATGTAGAGAAAAGGAAAAAAAAATGGAACAAGAGCCTCGTTGGCTGACAGATAGACACAGCGTCCGAACGCCCTTGAAATTTAAAAGAGAAGGTAATAAAAAATGAGAGGAAAATTCTAAATTCAATCTCGCCGAGATTTGCTTTGAGGATGCTCGCTTTTTGCTCCGCTTTCTCCTTTTCAGGTGCAATTAGACCTTTTTCTCTGTAAGAAAAAAAAAGAAAATAAAGGCAGGCAAAAGGCAAAAATGAGAGAAACAAGGAGAGCTCTACTGAAAGGAGAGATGGATGGTGAAACAAAGCAAAGAGAGTAGAAAGAGGGGAGATTCTTTGAGAGTTGCTTTTGTTTTTGCTTTCACTCTGTCTGTGGTATTATGAAAAGGACTTCGCTGAGCACTTAGAGGATTACAGTGCACTTGCTCCTGATAAATGTCTTAATTTCAATGTGATTTTTAAGCCATCAGCATAATTATTATTTTTCATTTTTCTTCCCCTTTCCAACTTGTTTTTAATGAAGACCCCTTTTCAATAAACAAATGGATATGCATTAAGGGGGGATGATGGGGCTTTCAAGTATAAACCTCTCATGTTTATTAAGTGCTTCCATTACACCACATTTCTTCAGCAGAGCATTTTTTTTTTCCTCTCTTCTGGAAAATAGTGAGGAGGACGTTTGAGCAGACACGTTGAGGCGCTGCTCATTTTTCATTCTTTGCTTTAACTTAATGCTCATTTGCATAAAGAAATACTTAAATAAATGAAATCAATAAAAGACAGAAGATTAAAGACGTAGATAAAAAAAAATGACTGGGAACAGTGTCGCACATCATGTTTGCTATTTCAGCAGTTTTAATTAATTAAGATCATATAATAATGTTAATTGCTGAACAGTCAACATTGTTATCGCTCGCCTGTTAAAGGATATGTTAAATATGGGGATTGACAAAATTTACATCACTAATTAAAAAGCGTATTCCCTTTCCTTATCAAATAAATAAAATGTTGAGACATTTAAACCCAGACGTCTAGCTTTTGGACTGTGCTGAGTGAACAAATACAAGACGATAAATTGATGCAGTCTGTCTGGACATTGTTCTCATATAATTGCAGTTTGATAACTCCGATTGACTATTGATCGGCACTGAGATTTGACCCCGGCAATAAATCCAGACCCCTGGTGGCCAGGACACTGCATCATTGAATCTGAAATATTTTATCCAGGGCTTAAGAGGAATAGCCACTTATTCTCCCCTTACACAGGTTTTTCTTTTTTTATGACAGCAGTGCTCTCATCTTTCCTCTTAAGTTTTACCCTTTTGTGACCTTTTGGAGAGACCAAACGTGTCTGCTTTATATATGGGCTTTCCTGCGATGACGGGGCGGCGAGGGAGGTTATGGACAGGGTGCATTAGCAAGTCCCCCCCCCCCCCCCCCCCACCTCCCCAACCCACACCAAGCCAACCCACCATAGCAGAGTCTCTTACCCCAATCCCTACTCCGCTTCACTTCATTCATTTTGTTCGTCCCCTGCGGTCGGCCAGCAAGGCCTCTAAATCCTCCCTTTATTGTACACAGCGCGCACAAAGGCTTGGCCTGCTCTCTCATTTCCTTGATGTGCCTTTGGACAGCAGCGGTGGCTTTGTAGGCGTCGATGCAAGCATTTGCATAAAGGAGCTCCCCGGGACCGTCGAACAATCAACTCAACTGTTTCTGGTCAATCCAGAAGAATTACACATGATGTGTGACCACATGAACTAAATACTGGGGTTGTGGTCTCTGAGATTAAAGTTGTTTGAGATAAGCAGCACAAGGTGGCCAAAGACGTATGATTAGACAAGAGGAGCGAGGCTGACTCTCTTGATCTTTGGTGACGCGAATCGCCACAACCTCAGCTCGCTGTCTCTGCCTCACTCTCTTTCGCCTCACCTTCCTCTTCAAAACTAACAAAAGTGGGATTACCACGAGAGAGTGAAACAGAGAAAGAAAGACTGGGTTGAAAAAAAAAAAAGTCAGCGTGTTTATGGCTAAGTTAAGCTTTTTGAACCAGGGGAGGCGGGCGGGGAGGGCTTCCATCCTAAAATAGGCTCACTTCGGGCTGCGAGGCTGGTAATTATTGACCAGGAGGAGAGAGTGGCAAACAACACACTCATTACACATGGAGATTGCTTGCTCACCACTGAACACCAGAATGGCGATGCAAATTGGTGGCTGCCCCCTTTTTGTGTGGTCAAAAAAATCTAGAGGGTCATTAGTATTTTGCTGGGGCCCGTTTAATGTTCCTGAGTTGCATGTGGGAGTCAAGCTGCCTTTGAGGAGGTGGCAGCGGCTAAAGGGAGGGGAGATGGTGGCCCTGGCGTCTGCTTCAAAGCCTTCACTCAATCTTTCATGTCTTTGCTCGAGAGGTGATGAGCATAATACGGGAGAACAGACACAAATATACGTTTCACTGGCGATCGCCTCTTTACTGCAATAAATTTGTACTTTTATTTGGAAAGAAAAAATACTCCGTACTAATGCAGTGTTTTCAGTTTTATTGGGGTTTATTTATTTCTAATAGCATATCTGCACAAGCTACATATGCACAAACTTTAAAAAGCATGAAAATATACATGTACTTTATGATATCAGGGTAGAAACGAATAAACATTTCAGACAAAGGTTTGTTTTATTCAGAGGTTTGATAGATTATTTTTAGTTTAGTTAGGTGCATATTTTGAACTTGAATATAATTAAATGATAACATGATATAGTTCTATCAAATTTTCTTGATCACAATTAATAATCAGTTTGGGTAAATAGAATAAAAGAATACATTTTTAGATGATTAATCAAGTTGGTTGCTGGTGATAGACCGCATCATCTTCACCTGGCTGTTTTCAATATTTTCTGATACTGTTATAATGCATCTTTACATACATTTATTTGGACACATATAGATATTAAAGTGTAATAAAATGTGCTGTTCCACCATATCTGTCACAATGGTTCTTTCATAATATTTGTAGATGTTTGCGTGTGCTCACAATGTAGCGCAGTCTTATATTTAATATGAATTTTGCACACACGCTGTCCTGCATTTCTTTTCTGCTGGATTTTTTTTTTCTTGTACCTGTGTGGGCTTTCCAAGGATACAAGGAAACAAACACGATTCTCCAACAACAATGCACAGCTCTCTTTTCCTCCCCTTCACGTTGCATTCATTGCTTTATATGAAAGGAGATTAACATCGCCTCTGCATTTTTTTTTTCAATTCCCAAATGTATATCAGGCAGATGAGAACCACAATAGTTGTAATAGCAAAGTGCCATTATTCATAGTCGATATTAGCTGTGTGACACTGTCACTTTCGCTGCTGCTTTGGCGCTTGGTTTATTTCTTCCCATCAGGCACTGGGGTGTGACAGGGGGAAGTGTTGTTAGGACTGAGGTCCCTACAATGTCCCCTGATGTGGACAGACATTATAAATGACATCGCCCAATCAGATGCGAGATGGCGACCGGGGCTGGTGTGTGTGTGTGTGGCAGAAAGAGAGAAAAAAGGCATGGTGAGGGAGGAGAAGATGAGAAAACACGGGGAGCCTCATTTGATGCAGTTAATGTGCAGATTTATGTAGAGGGACAGTGGTCAACATTCATAAGATCTTCTTTCCTCCCTCCTAGCCACCCCGCCCCCGCCTCCTCCCACCCCATTTCTTCCTATCCCACCCCTACTTCCCCCACAGGCTTTCTCTTTTCTCCTCTCCCCCTCATTCTCTCCCACTCTGTCACTCACCATCATTCCTCCCTTCTCTCCCCTGTTTTTCCCTCCTGTCCCTCATCTGTCTCTCCTGACTTCCTTTCCTCCCTCCCTCCCTCCTTCCGTCTCCCATGAAAGGACTGAGATTGTTGTGGACTGCAGCATTCAGACCAATAGGAGGCATAGGTAGACCACAGAAACACAGACCGCAGCAAAGGCAGGGAGCCTTCGCTAGTTTGTTTCTATGTACAGCCAGCATTTCTTTTCAAGACAAAGCAGGATGATGCATTTATCCTGTTTTGTCTGCACACCCCAAGGATGCATATTACAGTATGCAAAGCAGCACCACACAAACGAAGCTGCTTGATTGATAAGGCAATTTGCAGAACTCTTAAAAAAACAGGGGAAACTGTGAAGCTTAAAAATGCAGTGCTGCAGTCTGCTGCAGGGCTTTTTTTTCCAGTGTGAATTGTATTTAAAAAAAAAGTCACAATCCAGAAAAAAGAAAATCCTAAAATAGTTTGATTTTAATAATTTATTTGTAAATCATGATGGGCATTATATTGGTAAACATACTATTTTACAGTAAATGCATTTTATTTAATATTCATGTGAATAAGAATAGGGTCGTTTTTTTAATTTATTTTTTCTTAATTAAAGCTTTTCCGCAGCAGTTAAATGATTATTGTGAGTGAAGATGTTCTCTCATCATCTGAAGAAAGCGTTGCATTTTCTTTTCTATGTGTTTTATAGGTAGCAGTTGCTCAAAGAAAATGTTCTTTTCATCTTCCTCGTCTTTGACAACCTTGACTATTAAACTTTTCTAATTCAGCCAAAGTTTAACTTGATAAAGAAGAAGAAGAAAACAACAAAAACAACCCTTGTTTGTTTGTTTTTTATCAACAAAGGCTATGTAACCTCAATAGGAGTTCATGTAATGTTATTTTTTCATTTACTCTCAATTCCTTCATTTTAAGGGACCACTTTGTTTGTGCATTGCTTTATTTAACTTGAAGCATGTTCAGTTGGAGTTATGAACTATGTTCGAGAGCTACTGCTAAGTGGTTCGTGCCTGTGAAGCAGTTTGTGGGCAGAACTTTATTTTTTTAGTTGAAAAACTTTTTGCTCCTGCTGTGATCTGAAGTGAAGTGAAGAAAAAAAAAATCCAAAATTTAAAATGTCACAGTATCCCTTAAAGCATTCTGCATTATTTTCATTATAGTAGTGCAGAACCCACGCATGGCTTCATTTAATGATTGAATCAATTTATTTCTGAATTAACCCCACCCCCCACCCCAAACCCAAACACACACTTACACATACACACCAGCTCCCTCCCCTCTCATCTCTCTGCCCTTCATACAGTATTTTCTCTCTTCTTCTACCTTTTCCCCCTCCCTCCAACTCTTTCTCTCTCTCGCTCTCTTTCCCAGTCCACTGAGTTTTCTGGGTAATCCCTCTCAATCATTACAGAGGCCCTTCACTCTTTGTGGAACTTTCTCACCCTTGCTGAGTCTCAGACTTCCATCCATTTTCCTTCTCTCATGTTTCCTCTCTCAAACCTGCCCTTGCACGCCTTCCTTTTCATTTCCAGGGTGGAAATAAACCACAAATCGTTTTTCTAATGCACTTTTTTATTTTAAAAAACTGAAATGGACACATATTGCTTTAAGTCTTCCTTAAATGTACACTCTTAAAAATATATATATGCAGTATGAAAGAGTTTGCAAGAATAATATGTAAATTACTAAAAGACTGAGGGTTAAAAAGATGCAGAGACACCCAAAACACTTAATCATCACATATTCATGCAGCAATGACAATAAAAAAATACTATATATCATATATGCTAAATCTTTACCTTTGTTTGAGGTTATGTCTACTATATATTCCAGGATGAAGAAAAAAAAATGCTACCGAAAGCTAATCATATGAGTTCAGTTCCAAAGTGGGTTTCACTTTTATGCTAGCAATCATTTTGTCACACATTTTCAAACAGAGCATATCCTGTTTTGGAAAGAAACTCTTCAAGCTCAGTGTTTCTACCTGCAGCAGCAACCGTCTGTAGTTTTCTCTGTCTGAGAGCCTAAAGCTGTAGCTTTACAAGTGAACCTGCCAGTGTGATCTCAGACTGGCTGCACCCTGGGGCAAGGCAGAGGAGACTATACGTGTGTATGAGTGAATACACTATGCGTGTGTGTGTACAGTGTGTTAGAGCTGGCACAACCACCCCAGAAAAGTGCTCTCAAGACCCTTGATTCCATAGCTCAATATTATGATCTCTGAAATTTCTCTTATGCCAGGGTGGAACTTATGGATTTTGGGCATTCGCCTTGCAGCGCTATTAGCCTGCTATTTCCATACATTGTTCTTTGGCCTCTGGAGGAGAGGGGCTTTTTATTAGCCTGGCTGCTTTTTAGCTTCTCTGTCAAAAGACTGTAAAATTCGGAGAACTCGTTCAGTTTTATTGATGGTGGGCAGGAATATCAGTAACTTTAAATCACGAACTTTGCTAAAACGACTCAATCACACTACCGACTTTATAATGACCTCACATGTTATGGTATTTTTTAATTTCCTATGGCATCATTATCACAGTCGTTCGTTTTAGCTCAGCTCTCGCTCCCATGTGTCACGACGGGCCTGTGCACATCTATTAAAACTGCGTCCAATGAGGACAATTTTCCGCTAATGTGCTCTTTTAAAAAATGGAATTACACAGGTGATAAACTCGGTGAACTCCCACCCTTGCTGTTTATGAGCTTATGAGATGTGGATGTGTCCAGAGTAAAATGTGTCAAAGCTGAAACATTAGCTGAACTTTTTTTGCAGGCTACAAACTAATTTCCGCTTGTCCTCTTCTGCACCGCACTTTAGCGGTACTTACGGAGTGCAGCTTAAAGATGTCATTGCAAAGTAAGAATTTGTGATTTTAAAGTTGACAAAGAGTTCCCTTTTATTCTAGTTAGGGGAATGATGGCTTGATTGACAGAGAAGCACTTGAAGGGCAATACAAAGATAGCTAGCTGGGACGGCTGGAGAGAGCGAGGGAGTTGCGCTTGCTAATTAAAAGAGAAGCAGCTGTCTTTCTTTCAGTTTCTGTTATTCCCTTGTTCCTGGGAGTATTAATGTTTTATTCAGGAGAAACATAACTACAGATGAAATTAATAAAATCAGGCTCTGCCTTTCCCTTGCTATCTCTTGGGGGGGTGGGAAATTCAAACGCTCGTTTCTCCCGGCTTTGAAAGTGCAAACTCAAAGTGCTCCGTGTACTGTAGTTTTCATTTCTTCATTTCCTGCATATTAAGTTCCTTTTCCCCTTTTGTTTCAAAGTGCATTGCCCTGAAAATAAAGATCAATTTTTCAGTGCAAGAGGCTTTGGAATTAGAGCAGTGTTTTCCACACTAGCAGAGTGATTTACTGTAGTTACTGCATTATTTTCACGGGCCGTGTTGTGTTGCACGTACAAAATCTTTGTATCACAAATAACAGACTGTGGAGCTTTTAGTCCTGTTTATGCAAGTCTACATGAGATAGAGGGTAAGTGCGATTATATTTCAGCATGCTGTGTCTGTGCAGACGTAATAAGCATGTTCTTGCACTTTTGCAAGTGTGTATGTGTGCATATGAATGTGTTTCATTTGACTATACATCCAGGCTCTGGGAGTATTTGCCTGTCTGATCACCTCATGTGAGTCTAAGAAGGGAAGCCATGCGCGACTAACACGCACTTCAGAGTTGAACTAATTGTGTCATTTTTAACATGAATCTGTGCTTGCCCACATTTTATTCACTCTCTTTCCTCTCCTTTTCCCCTGAGCCACACAATGAATGCAGAGTGTAGCAGGCCCTTGCATCCATCCAACTCTGGAGGAATTTTCAATGCTGCACGCAGGTGCATCATTTATTTCCCCACCCCGACGCTGGTGTTTAGATATGTGTGTGTGTGCATTAAACCTACCTTTGTGGGGACCAAATAACCTCACGTAATAAGATTAGGTGAAACAGCTAGTATTTGCTGTCAGTGCTTATTGAGGCCAAGTTAATTGTGAGATATTTCTAAAGGTAAAGTTGAGTGCTACTCAGGTTATGGTTGAAATTAAGTTTGCCATTCAGGTTTGGTGTGTGGGGTTTCCCTTTGTGCACGCTAATACAGTTCTGCAGCA
Organism: Aulonocara sp. 'chitande type north' Nkhata Bay; assembly: GCF_057382095.1. Lineage (NCBI taxonomy): Eukaryota > Metazoa > Chordata > Actinopteri > Cichliformes > Cichlidae > Aulonocara > Aulonocara sp. 'chitande type north' Nkhata Bay. The sequence goes on from NC_141352.1 coordinate 14,205,149, forward strand.
CAAGTTTTATGTTATGTTATGGTTTTTGATAGGCAGTAGTGCTCACAGTTTTGCATGTTTTATGTCATTAGGTAAAAAAAAAACATATTGCATACTAGAGTCTGTCAATATTCAACAGCATAACAGAAGTATTCAGATTAGTTTCCTGCATATGGAAGATTCAAGGAAGCCGGGATGTGTGCCATTTGCTGTCAAACTCACAGTACACTGTGAGTGGTGGAAAATAAGAACAAGCAAACAATTCGCCGTTGAGAAATGGATCGTACAATATTGTAGTTTAGCTTCAAAAACAATACTAACATAGCAATAATTTTCCAAAAAACATGAATTAAATTTGAAACCCACTTCAGATTTCTGTGTTATTCCGTCTCTGTTTAAACAAAGTAATCTAGTGCAGTATGAAAGAGTTTAAAAGAGTAATGTTTCTTTAAATTGTCCATGACTCTAATGTCTTCAACCACTAACATATTTGTCAACAGCTATGTGTTTCACAGAATTAAAGCCAGCTGCTAAGAACATCATGTTTACTCCCGTTACCAGTGAGTTAGGACGCAAGCAAACTTTGTCATTTTGGAAAATCAGAACTGCGTCGTGTTGTCGAGTTGAATGAAGAAGCACTCGTTTCCACTCCACCTACTTTTTCTCCACCTACTTTTTCCCTTGCCAACGCCACTGGCGTAAGTTAAAATGAAGGTTGATGCCGGCTGTATGTGATGGTATTAGAAATTGTATAGACATGTAATTGTTTATGTGCCTGGAAGCTAATATCAGTGAAAATAGAGTGACAGTAGGCAGCTAGAAAGGCTAGATTCCTGACTTTGGAAGGCTTTACCATATTTTGGGAGTGGACTGCTTCGTATTTATTTAGACAGTGAAAAGGAAAAATACAGAGCTGCGGGTGCACATTTTGTTTCCAGACACAGGGACATAACTATCCAACTATTTCTTGGCAGTCACGGACACGTTTCAGTAATGCGTGTGTCATCTACACACTCACTAATCCCATTCTACAAACAACAACTGACTAACCCTAATATCAGCTAAAAACTCGCTGATTTGCTTCTGCTGGGATCCTCTTTACTAAGATGTAACTGGTCAGTGGGGGTGGTTGTCTGCAGGGTTGTTTCTGACATTTTCCACTTAAAATCTAATTTGCAGAAAACATAATTTTCATGTAAACGACAGGTACAATCACAGTTCACGTCAAAGAGTCAGTGAAACAGCTTGGCTGTGTTGCATGTGACAAAGTCCCACATTCATTTTCCCATTACTGTATTAAAAATGCACACATAATGTTGGCAAGAAGGAGAAAAGGAGCAATAATAGAAGTCCTAGCAAGCACACTGTTTCGCTGTTGTTGAATCTAAGTACATTTGAGTGTTTGAAGCTATTGTTCACACTGCAGTAAGTACCGAGCCTTTTTTAATGGCAGTCTCTGTTTCTTAGCCCTGTGATCTCTCACTCCACTCAGCCAAAGCCAGGGAACCTTAATGGACTTCCTACTACACAAATAATGAGATAAGTTAAGACATTACAAAGAGCAAGACGGACATGTAAAAACAAAGAGAGAGTCGAGTACTCGGAGCTAATTCTATGCAACTTCAGTGCAGATTCTGGCATTTAAGTCCTGGAACAAATAAACAGACGCACAGATGCAGAAACACGCTCGCCCGTGCACGTGCACTCGCACACAGACGCTGCTTACACATATTTTTACCTACCGAACAGCAAAGCACACACATGTGCGCAATCACACATACACAAGCCAAGGCAGTGCTGTCTGGTTGATCAATAGTTTCCTGTGCTGGGGAGGGGTGATGACTGCAGACAGCAGTCAAAGCCCCGAGGACTAGAGGGTGACACCCCTTATCAACTGAGCAAGGTGAAATGTCAAACACTGGATCTGGAGCTCCCTCCCTCTCTCTGCACACCGCCCCCCCTCACATTCGCTCGTTTTCTGTGAGATGCTCTTGACTTCCCTCAGTTGCTCCCTCCGATTCTGATTGTCTTTGTGAACTTCTTTCTCTGGATCTCTTTATCTCAGGGTTTCCTCCAAATGTCTGGCTCATTCTCTCGTTCACCTTACTCTGAATCCCCTTCTCTCACTCTCTTTCATCAGTCTCTCTCACTGCTACTCTCAATAAATCAGTTTTTAACCTTTTCTCTAGTCTGAAATATTATGGGATTCTGTTAATAGATTCCCTTCGTGGCATCTGTTTCTAATTGTTTTTCTTTTGCATCAACCTTGCACCATCCTACAAATGCTCTTACAAAATGTTCCACTTTCCATTTCACTGTTACCTCACCAGCTTGCACACAATAACTGCACCACAGCAGAAAAGCCTATTGAGAGGAACACAGTCATAAATATGAATTTGAATATGGCAACAATGTTTGTGGGGGTGTTTCAGTTCTAATCTGGTTTACATGCACTCTGCATGTCTTACTCTCTGTCCATTTCCATGGCCCTGAGCTTAATAACAACACTGTAGGATTAGTGCAGGGTGACTTCACACAATAACAAAAAAGAGGGGGGAAAATGCCACTCTCGGATCCAAACGATGTAGGCAGCTTGAATACAGACACATAATTTTGTGTCAGTGAGGGAAATGATACATTTTTCAAACTCAAAATCATTTGAATTTAATACAGTAGTAGATGATATGATAAAAGTTTTAAAAGAAGCAAATGACTCTTTAAAAAACATGTTAACGTCCTCCCTTTTCTGACCACTGAACAACATTTGGTTTTAATTCCTCATCTGGCAAAAGGATTATCATCCTCAGATTGGATTTATGATCTCAGTGCTCAGGCAGGTTTACGCAGCAACCATATGTAGAATTATCATTAGAGCCATAATCCCCAGCAGTGCACTCACACACAAAAACACCCCCTCCACAGTTAAATGCCCCATCGTTGATCATGATTGGCAGTTAGTGATTCTGGACTTCTGTGTGTTTTCCCTCAGTCAAAGCAAATTCCCATGCATGCTGTACGGATGGTGTGAAACACAAAAACAATGAGATAAGCAGGGGTGGAAAAAATAATATCCAGATGTTTGTTGTTGGAAGAGATAAAATGGAAAGGGGGTAAGATTATTTCTTTTATATTATTGTTATTGTTATTTTTAGTTTATTATCATTCGCTCAATCTCTCACACATCTATTTAGACTCATTTGCACCAAACTTCCCGATATCTGGCCCGACTCTGAGGCCCGGTCATGTCACGAGCTAGGTCAAACTACCTGAATACCACCAGAGATCATTTCAAGGTAGCATAGAATTGATTTCACCTCATACATGTGGTAGTCTGCTTTGCTTTCCCTTTGTATTGTAATATCCACATATAGCCAATTTGGTATAATTTTATTATTATTACTCATTCTGCTACTATCTGTCATTCCAACTAAGAGAACTGAGTTGACCTCAGTGTGTTCAGTATTAACTTTCAGCTTTTTTTACCTGATCGTGGGTCAGCATTGTTAAGCCACCGAGGTGTGTGACATCATTTGGAGGTCACAAATTAAGTGTAATAGCCGATGATAACATCATAACTGTAATAATCTTTCAAGTGAACTTCGGTCTCCAGCAATACATCTGCGGACTGTGAAATAGATGAGATGAACAGCTGCCGTAAAAAGCAAAGTATAGATTCCTTCCTATAGTATCTGATGTGCATTTACTGAGATTTTGCACAGTTAATTATAGAAATCATTTGGTAGCTCTCTGCACCAATTGCCAGATTATATTGTTGAGCAAACCTGTCACCTGTAAATGTATTTTTTATACGATCCCGTTGTTTTCGCAGTCTCGTTTCAGTGTCAGCGTACATCCAGGCTATGGACAGCTCTTTTTGAATGAAGCACACATTATTCTTGGCTTGAGTGGGCGGCAGGTGCACAAAGCCCATGTCTGTCACACCAGAGAGTGATGTTTACATCCGCACACTTGTCTGTGATTAAGACTAGGGAACCAAAGTACTTTGGTAGAGGTCAGGATAAGACTGCGGTATAAACATGTTGTGTCTCGAATAACTGCAAAGCTTTTCTAAATTATACTTGAACGTAATCCTAACCACAAAAAATCTATGGGCTTTATTCACAATTTTATTTAATCATCACTAATTATTAAACTCTGGCCCTCTTGTATAGTAAAATATATATTTGATTTATAAGTGGTCACTTCAACTGTATAGCCAGTCAAATATATTTTCAGATGTTTCCAGCATCAGGCTATTTTCAAGTTGTTTATTGTGTTAATTACAATTAATGTTTCCTCATTTCTTCACATTAAGATTTTTTTTAACATTACCTTGGAAACTGATTAGAAACTGAGGATTAAATCAATGCAAGATCAAGACTTTTACCTCAATTTTAGTGCCCAGCTTGTTTCAAGGAAAGGAAAGAACACCTGTTCCTAATCTTCCATGCAGTGAGTTCACATTACTGATTCATACTCCTCACCATCCTTCCTGATAAGTCATCATCAACCCCCCCCCCCCCCCCCAACTCTCACCCCACCCCTCTCTCCCTCTGCGACTCCCGCAGGCTTCGCCATCTCTAATCAAGGCCTAATGAGCCTAATTGGTCGTTAAAACTTGCCAGAGTATGACACAGCGGTACTACAGCGTCTGCCATATGGTCGGGTTTGGCCCGAGGCCCTCAAGCTGCCAACTGTTCCCCCCGTCACTGACTGAACTGTGCTGCACTGACTGACAGCGGCTGCAATGGGAGTTTCTCTTCTGTTGATGATTCAGCACTCAGAAGACCACTCAGTGCAGCAGTGAGTGGAATATATATACTATACAGAAGTTAACTGTTGACTTCCTCAGCCACCTTCACCACATGGATATTAAACTGGAGCCAGATGAAAGTGCCGGGGATTTTAATTTTTTGGGGTTTTTTTTTAAGTTGAAGATGGCAAAAGTACCCACAAACCAAATTGTATGCATGATTGCAAGTAATAATAATTTTGTTGAAATCATTATTACATTGGCCAGGTTGTCTTGTGGAACTGAAGAAGCAAGCTCAAGGGTGGAAGAAAACTAACAACTGTCGGGTAAATACGGTCACTTCTGGCTCCAGAAAAAAGATGGTGACAAGCATAATGCTAAACTCACTTCTAACAGTAGTTTACAGTGCAGCAGGTGATATCATGGTAGTTTGTCAGTATTTTGTATGGTATGCCAAATATCCAGATTAAACAGAAGAACATGTCACATCATGTCAAAAGATGCAACCACTGAATAATTAAAATTTAGGATTTGCGTAAACACATTAAAAGTAGTTCTTTATTTTTCTTTTTTTGCAGCAAAAAGCTTAGCCATAGATCTGACAGCAAGCTTAACATAAATGGGCAATATCCTTTTTTAATTTGATGAATTTTCCATTGTTTTTTACACTTTTACCTTTCCACAACATTCATTCTCCCACCAGTGACCCTTGTTCCAGGGCAGAGAAATGAGTAGTAGCCTAATATTATATTTAGTAATATTTAGACATCCTATTGCCATCAGTGTGATGTGAGCTGCATCAGTAATGTGCTAACTTCACAGTGCTGCATGGCCCACTAATTAATTTGCCTCTGTAAGCTAGGAGCTGTGAGGCCTGCTGCCCTCAGCCAATTTACTTGTGACCTTAATATGACCCAAGCATAGCGCTATGTGGCTTGGTTCTAGTGTCTGCGTAGGTGTTCGTGCATGTGTGCGTGTGTGTGTGTGTGTGAATAGGTTAAGCATATTTTACCAAAACAAGGAAGCCCAGCATCTAACAAGAACTGATTATGTAAATGATGTGTTGGCAGCTCCAATACATCTGGGGTTTGAAGTGTGTGTGCGTGCATGTGGGTTTGTGCATGGGTGTGTACTTGTTGCAATAAGGTTTGAGCTGATCCCATTTCTCCAACTGGCAGCTCTGCAAGCTTTTGGTCACCATACTGTGAGTGATGGACAGAACATTTATTTATTTAATGCAAGTTTCCAGTTGGAGCAGATATTTCAATTAATCGTGATTGCAGCAAAAGATTACGCTCAAAGTTTTATTTTAATCATAGATAATAATAGAATAACCTTTTATTTTATTTTATTCTTTTTTATTCTTTTGTGGTGACCCGGTTGTTTCAAAGTCCAACAAGAGTCATTGTTGGTCAGACGGGTTATAAACAAGCCAGTGGTTCAGCCAGATTGTCAAAACCGCTGCATTCTGCTGCAAGTCCAAAAACTCTTACACACCTTAAGTAAAGTCTTCAGACATTGTGCGCACATGGAAACTGTGCACACAACAGCTGCAGCAACCAGATTGAGATGAAAGCTGATTCTGGAATTTTTTCTGTAAACTGTGGTGGGTGTTTACAACAGAAAGTTTGGGTTATTATTGTGACATTTGGCTTTCCAAGAGGTTTGTTTAAAACCTATTACACTGACCAGAATTTTTTTTTTCTTTTAAAGGAAGAAAAGAAATAAGACGATAGGGAGAGAAATATTTATTTTTTTAAGGTGTCCATTACAGGCTTATTTTGTAAAATGTGTCTTGATCTCCTTCTCTAACCCCACCCCCATTCTTCATATTCCCTCACCTCCGTTTCGCCAACTGATGTCTTCATCAGTGATAATTTTGGGTCCATGCAGAGTGCGGCCGATTTCCCTGCCAGTAGATATAACCTGATTGAAAGCAGCCAGCGTCTGTCAATACCGCTTGCTTGTATTTGGCTGCGTCCCGCCTGCCTCCAACCCAGCTGATTATTGGAGACCTCTCATGGCAGTATTGAGCTGCTGTTCCCACTCTTGTTACCTAGCTGATAGTTTCATTGTTTAAATGCAGATGGAGGTGGGCTATTGAACAACCAAGACACTCGGTCCTAATGGTAAACAAACAATCGGAGTGGCATGCGGAGGGAAAGTGAGGTCAATAGAGTTGATTAATACACGTAAGGGGACACATAATGGACATTGCGATCCATATTTTCCACTGGCCACATCCTCTGTGATGTTCAGATGAAAGTTCTGAAAGATCGATAAATTGTCGGATATAGCAAAGGTGATTATGGATATACATGAAAGGGGGGAAGTTTAGCTTCAGATAAGTGTTGAAATCAGTGAAAGTTATATGGAGCTTCTATATTGTATTTTCAATGGACTGCAATTACCCTGTGTTAGATATATCGGCTGTGGTTTTATGGACCGTTATTGGAATTCAAAATGGCAAAACAGTAACTTCATGAGGGGAAAAGTGTAACGTTGCTTTTGAGGTAGCAGTGGATTAAAATAGCTTCTTGGCCTCTGTGCTGTCAGCCTCATCTGTACTTGGTACAGATGTTCATACAGTATATTATAGCTTGTCCATATTCTAAAATCACCATTTCCTTGATTGACATTAGATGTGCTTTCTCTTTACCAATCAGCCTTTAATAATACAATTTCCTTCTCTAGTGATTTTTCTGACATCACTCTCTTCTTCCTGTTTGGCCTTTCTTTCACCCTCCTCTGCTCATAATCTTTTAATTTGATTCATGTGTTTGTGCTCTCATCTAACGATATGACAACGTGAGTCAAGTTTCCCAGAAAAGCACACAGACATCTTTGTGTCAAATTATATGAAGACAACCCAACAATGCCGGCCTACTCAAAACCATATGTGTGGTTGCAAACTTAGACAAAAACGGAATTATGTCCTGTTTTTGATATCTGGCCCTGTCTTACAGAAGTTCAAGCAAATGTGAATGAATGGAGCATGAGTCTCATCTGTGATGTGTGAAGTTTGAAAAACATATACTTCTCTTTTCCACCTTGAAAGGCCTCGGTACAGGCTGACCCATACATCAAAATGTATCAAAGGAAATCTTTTGATGGAACTTTAAAGTGAAAGGAGCCTTGTGATTGGGCAAGTGATGTACTGAAACTAAAAAACATAGTTCAAATGATGTTTCAGTGCCTTAGAGTTTAGTCCTCAAAAGCCAGGAAGCTTATGCCTCTAAGCTTATGGCTCGCATAAACCCAATTAAAAGCTGTGTATTACCTGTATATGTGTTGGTTCTTTTGTGTGCCGCTTGACTATCTGAGGTCAAAGGTTTGGTTTACACAAAGCTGCAAGGGAACAAGATATAAACGCTGAGACAGAATAAGAAGTAATTTCTAGAAGCTTCCGTTGAAGTAGAGCTGGGCGATATGAGATTTTTTCATATCACGATATGTTTTTTTCATTTCAGTCGATAACGATATCTATCACGATATAAGCCAAATAACTATATTTGTAAGATTTAAATGTGCCGTTGCTCACAAGTAAAATGTGAAATAATCAGCAGCTTGTTTTTATTTAAATATTTATTTCCCATAATAAGTTCAACAGGGTAGATGTACTTAAGGAACATGAGACTTTTTCAGATAAATAAGGGCAAATATTGCAAACTACACAAAAGGCAGCCGCTAAAGCGTTTAAGTTTCAAAATAGAACAAACGAAACAGACTAAATTGTCAATTCCACTTAGAAACAAAATATTAATTCTAAAAATAAATCTTAGTTTGTTTTACAGAAGAACAGACAAAACTGACTAACTTTTGTCAATATCAAATAAACTGAGAACTAAAAGGAAATTCTCAATCTCTCCTTGTTGTATAGCTTAGCTTTTCAAACACTTTTAACAGTTACTTTAGTCTGACAAAAGTCGAATGACGAATTAGCGCTTCCAGTCAGAGACTGAGGCTACGTCCACGCGTACACGGGTATTTTTGAAAACGGAGATTTTCCGTTTTCGTTTTAAAAAATAATCCCGTCCACACATAAAGGCAAAAATGAAGGAAAACGCTGCTATGAACATGCCAAAGCAGCAGGTGGCGCTAGATTCCTAACCGTGCAGAAATGTTGGCCAATCAGAAGTCTAGAAGCCTCGGTGGGAAAAAGTAAACAAAGCTGGGGCATAGAAGCAGAACAGAGTCGTATGTGTGGAGGGACAGTAACTGTGTGTATATGTAAGCATTTAAACACTGCAGAGAGTAGAATTAACAGTAACAGTATTGTAGAAATTCATTTCACCGAAACAATAACGTGGCGCACAGTGTGACGCATGCACCAGTTTATTGTATTTCCAGACTTGCTTTCGGCACATTTACAGTGCACGCTACTCTGTTTTTGTCAGACTTGAAATAGCCGAAATACCTTCACACTACGGAACTTCTATGGCTCTTCCGTTCGACAATCTCTCCGGCATTGGAACCATCATCTGTTTTCTCTTCGGTCACGCTCGGTTGATTTTTCTAGTCGGCACACTCATTTCCTCCATTACGCGCTGGCTCCATTACCCGCTGGCTGTTTCCCAAACAAACACACGTGCGGCTCTGCGCTGCTTAATTTGGATTGGCTGACCTTTTTTTTTTTTTTTTTTAAGAGGACAAGAGCGGCGAGGTCTATCGCGATAACTTAATTTCTCTATCGAGTAAAAGTTATATCGCGATACATATCGTTATCGTTCTATCGCCCAGCTCTACGTTGAAGAAATGGAGTGAGTTGACTAATACAAAATACTTTCTATAAACTGTATCTTAAGTTTGCTAGCATTTTTTTAAATGTCCATGCAAAGCATACTTAGGGCCCATTTGAATGGGATTTATTTCTCTAGGGAAAGTAGTGCGAGCTTAATATTACCACCCTAATCAGTTATTTTATTTCAGTCCAAGGCACGTGTGTGAGTAATTTTTTGCCCACTCCCCAGTAATTATCATAGCCAAAATTAGATACTATTTTTCAGCAAACTCACCAGTCCTCCTGTAATTTAAATCATTTCTGGAGTGCTATCCCTGCATTTCCAGATAGCATTAATGATTTTTAAAAATAAATGGTAATATCTGCTTCACTTGTCCTGTATTTTTTCAGCTCAGTGTGAAATTTTGTCTGAGAATTGGGAAACTTGAAAATGATTTTGACAGTCCGATGGAAACATGTTAACATCAGTGTATAGGTCTGTTTGCAAACTAAAGGCACGATGGGAAGAAATTAAAGCTGTCAGGAGAGCTACACCTCATTAAGATCATTTACGGGCTTTTGCAGTGCCAGCTGCACGTGGGCACTATTTTTTTTCAAGCCATATTTTTTTAGCTTATGCTTCATTACAAACTGATGCAATTTCAAACGATGCCGAATTTCTTTAGTTAAGCAACAAACATCAAAATACATTGATTTGATTTATCTGATTTCTAAAGTGATCTATGTGAACAGCTCGTTCTAACTCCTAACGCGTAATATACCGACGATTTGTCAGGTCCCGAGGCGTTCCATGTGAACTATGCTACGTGCCTGATTATGTAGGAAATCTAATAGAATGACACTCCCACAGTAACACACGTTCCAGCCGTGTATTCCAGCCCTAACCCTAACCTTAACCACCACCTTAATTATGTTAGCGTTTTCCAAAGGGATTTAAGTAAAATAAACGGACATGTGCAGATTGATTCCAAACGGTTCTCATGTTTCCGAACTCGAAATATAGGGACGTGTTGGGTGGCTGAAAGCATAATATACCTACGATTCGTCACCTAGCGTAAAATGCTACGCTTTGGGAGTGAAAACGTGTTGATATGAACCGTCTTCACTATTGTCCTTGCCTATTTTTTAAGTTTAACATCCCATGCTGAATAATGATCAGGATGTACACCCATGATGATGACATTGGTGATGTTAATGGTCAGAATTTGAATTTTAAACTGTTGTTTTGGTCTTGGCTACCATAAGGTTTAACATAAAATTGAAATGTGGGCAACAATATCAAGATTGTCAGTTTTTCTCATTACACAGAAGAAATATATAATAGAAATTTGCGCACGTTTGCATTTTTAACTTCTTACTTCACAGTAAGTCTGGGGTTTGAATCCAGTATACGGCCTTTCTGTGTCAAGTTTGCAAGTTCTCCCCATGTCTGCATGGGTTCTCTCCGGTACTCCGGGTGCCTCCCACAGTCCAAAAATTACATGGGGTTGGGTTAATTGGTGATTCTAAACTGACCGTAGGCGTGAACGAGAGCGTGAATGGTTGTCTGTCTGTGTTAGCCCTGCGACAAATTGGTGACCTGTCCAGGGTGTACCCTGCCTCTCACCCTACGACAGCTGGGGCTGCAACCCCCCTGCAACCTGAATTGGATAAGCAGAAAAAAAATGGATGGATATTACCTTCTGTGCATGCAGTCTTTAAATTATGAGCATATTTTTTTAAAGTAGTTATTTACAGAGCAAGAATTACTCACCTTAGCCTGTAAATAAAGCACCCAGCAACTCTCCCAGGAATAAAGCTCATGTCTGGTGACCTATTAAAGGTTAAATCCTGTAAAAAGGTTAAACCTTTAAAGAATTATTTTCATTACTTTTTAGCTGTTACAATCACCCTCTTCCCTTATGGGAATCAGTGGATTAGTCTTTAGGTTGTGGGTTTTTTTCCTTTTACTGCTCTAATATCACCTCATGCTGTTGGGTTTTTTTCACACAGGCAGTTGACTAACAGAGGAAAATGAAGTATGCCGTATCCACAGGCCATACACGGGGATGCATGCAGGGTACAATTAACTTTCGCTGAAGTGATGGAACCACTTAGTGTACAGCAACTTCACATACTGTGCTGCCTTTTAACATTTCAAAGTTAATAACTGTTGCCATTTTAAAGTCTGCGGACAGCTGAGATACTTTTTCCACGCTTTTGCCCTGCCATTCTGTGTGTATCTGTGCGCTAAATAAGGTCAAGACATCAACCACAAAACAATAAATTTTCTTGACAACATAGGGACGGTTCAGAAACCAGTGCTGTGGCCAGAATTCAAATTGTATTCAAACATCAAAGCATGAAAACCCTGAATTGCACTTAAGCCCTTGTCTACTGAACCTCATTTCAAGCTGAAATGTTTACTGTTTGTCATCCATTTTACATCTTTAACCTCGGGCTTACGTCACGGGTGGACCCAAATGACTCTTGATCACATCCCTCTAAGTTCTCTTTTGAGTGTGCTTTGCAAATTTTACATCATAAGCTTTTTTCCTTGACATTGACATTGCCTTTCAAAGTGTGTACCAACGTGCAACAGCTAATGGAGCCCTCATCTGTTTATTTGTTTGGCAGAGACGCATGAGTCGATTAATTCAAACAATAAAAACACAACCCCCATTTAACTCATTATCCCTCCATAGCCTGTTGTGATGTTCTCAGTGCCACATTTCCGTTTTCATTTGGCTCATTACTGTCTAAGTGGTGCCACAAATGGCCAGAATGATGTCACTGATATGAATGAAGACCATGGGAGTGATTGGTTTAAATGCCTCTGTGTAATTGAATCGTGTTAGCCAGATATGCAATTAAATTATGTTTACTTCACTGAATGGGCTTGTGTACAGAGTGTACTTTGTGTGAGTTGTGTGTGCAGTAGTGTGTGTGTGTGTGTGTGTGCATATGCTAGTGGAAGAGGAGGAGAGATAGAGCCAAGTTGAGCATCTACCTCAAAACATCACCAGGCAATTAAGCCAAAATAGAGGAGATCAAAGGTTGATTTACTCCAATTATATATATATAAAAATGTAAATAAATAAATTTCTCACCCATGTCTAATGACTTCTAAGCATTCAGGTTTCATCTGCCCAGGATATAGGATAATCTGTCTTCATACCGATATTATGGGTGTTAATGGGGTTTTGGAATGATCACAGAAAAGAAATACATTAAAAGAAAAATGAGAACATTAAAAGCAAGGTTTGACCATCTTATTAAGATCAGATGATGTAAAACTTTAATTGTAAATCAGCCATTTAGGAGTACAAGCACCATAGATTGGTAATCTGCCTATTTATGACCCATTTTACACTTTTAGGCACCTAATATCACCGGCTCCTGCATGTTTATCCTTCAGTTTGGGTTACATAAAAGTTGTGCTGCAGACATATATACGCATAAGAGACAGGTTGTTGTGCAAGCACTGATTTGCCAGCCCCCTCCACTGTCTCCCTGTCTTGCGCCTACAAACGCGAGCTCGTACGAATCAGCGCACACGTGCATTGTGTGCTATCTGACTTGGCAGGCCCCTAACCGTGACCAATTGGCGAGTGTGGAGCGCGGACAGTCGGATTATCTGAAGACACAAGCTCTGTCTCCCTTGGTTTCCATACTGTTGTTTCAGTCAGCCATTAGAATAACAATGACAACAATACATACGCTGCCATAAGCTGACATCCATCCAGCATGCTGTAGCTGCAGGGATGAAGTCAGGAGACCAAGTTTGTGTATATGTGCGTGTGTCTGTTTCTCCAGCAAAGAATGGACAAGATGTTAATCACATCCATCTTTGTCTTTGGAGACTATAATCTTTTATAAGAGCAACAATAGTGCGCGTGTTGGTGTTTGAGTGTGCGCGCGTATGTGTGTGTTGCTGTCTAATGATACAGCGGTGACGATGGCGGCGCGTGGCGTCCCTATCATGTGGCGAAAAATTGATTAGCCAAGGGTCACACGCAGCAGAGCCCGAAGCGCGCGTTTGTGTGTGCGTCTCTGTAAATGCGTACTTGCGGGCGTGCTGGTGAGAGTTCTGCGGGCGTGTGCGTAAAATGTGTCGTCAGACCTCCTGAGCTGAATATCGACGTATTGATCAGACGCTTGTGTTGCTTAAAGCCATTTGCTCCGAGGGGAGTCCTTCTAACGTGCGCGTGGTCACAGACAGCCACGCACGCACACATATACTCAGAGCATGGGTATTGACAAGTGTGTCATCTTTTTTTTTGTGAAGACAATTGCTGACAACCAGCGTTGTTTCTCGTCATATTGTGTCATTGTCTTATCAGACAGAGGCAGTGCGCCGCTACAAAGCACACCTGCCACACGCCCATTCATTGGGATGCTAATGCAAACTCTACAACATAATACCATTATGCAACATAATAATCTCACGGCCCACCTATTGGCCCTATACATGTGCTGCTGTATTGTTATAATGATGGCGTATCCCAGATGTTTCTGTCTCTTTGAGGGTTTAGAGTGAAGTAACAATAAGAGAAGGAGACATCTCAGTAAAAGTGTGAAGGATGAAACGAACCTGGCACGTGGTCGTAGCACATGCTATAGGCTTTTGTTTAAAAACTGATCTCTGGGCTTCAGAAATGACAAGGTGGGAGCGGCAGGTGGTCTTTTGGTTAAGATACCCAGGGGCTTTCCAGGCTCTGAATAGGCTTTTTAGGGTTGGGTACGCATGCAGAAAACGCAGCCAGTCTTTATATAATAATACTTCTGCAACAGATTTGTTTTTGCCTTTTTCTTCTGTTTCTTTATGAGTTACACAGACAATTAAAGAATGATAAAAAAAAACCTTAATGAACTTATAATGTAATGTCTCTGTTAAGTTCAAATTAAAGGTTCATTGTTGAATAGCCTGCTGTTACGGAGAGCAAGACAAGCGGTTTGAGATCCTTTGTTTTTAGATCGTGTAAAACAACTTTAAAACTGTAACACGTCATAATCATGTCCATTCTTCTATTTTCTTTCTCTGTTATTAATTTCTACCACAGCTGTCACGGGGCAGAAGGCAGGGATCACCCAGAACAGGTCACCATTCTTTCTGAAGGCTGCCACAGTGACATGGTCACTTTTCACACCTACTTAAAATCACCACCTCAAACAGATACAGGGAGAATATTCAAATAATAGATTCAACCTCAGGAACTTCTCGCTGTGAAACCACAGTGCTAACTACTGTGTAACCACCGCCACCCTATTTTATAATTTCATAATCATGTGTTAGATCAGATATTAATTATCATATATTTTAACTTCACAAAGAATAAAATATATTGATTAACAGCACTTAATGTAAGCTAAAACATTTATTATTCTATCGCCAGGCTTTTGTCCGTTAAACATGTGGCGCATCTGACTGGCAAATGAACTCGATGATTCATGAGGTTACAGAACACAGTGTGACAAGTTATTAGTTATTTTAAAAAGGCTTATTGCTTGGTAGCAATAAAAAAAAGAATCCTACAGAGGGATGAGATCACATTTTGGTAACAGAGTGCTTGCTGCTACCTCCTGTTCCACTAACTATGAGAAGATACCGTAGGAGGAAGCAGCTACAACAGCCAAAAAACCCAAAGACCTGGGCCTCCTGGTTCTGGACCGTAAAACTAATATTAAATAGTACTATTAAAATCACCAGGAGATTTAACCTGACTCTGGTTTTTCAGTGAAAACATGCAAGCTTAGTTGGCTTAGTGCAACTTGTCTGTGTTAAATATATAAAGGGTAGTTGTGGATGGAAGTCGTGTTAGAGTTTGTGTTATTAATCCCATTTTAGCTGGTGAAACTGCAGCGAAGTATCTGTGGGTGCTCAGTAAACACTCAGCATATGGGGACAAAATAAAATATTACAATAATCAATATATGCAGTTAGCCTTTGAGCAACTTTTAAAAACACCATTCTTATTGCTTATGTCCAGATTTCTGCAAGTCAGGGCTAAACTTCTTTATTTGAACCAAATGTCACCAACATCATAACAATCATTTTTCAGTGACACAGAGATGTGAATGAGAAAATGAGAAAATATGATACAATAAACTTGTTTAGAAACATAGTGTAACTGGTCGTAAGGGCTCCTAAGTGAAACTCGCTAGTTTTAATTTGAACTTAACGTGTAGCTGTGAAAGCATCACCCTCTAAATTGCCTGCAGTAATCAAATATCACAGAATAAAAACAGTTAAAAGAAATCAATGATTTTTAATAAGATCAGAAACAATCTCTTAAAACACAACATCAATCACACTCTGTCATTTCTGCCTCCCTCTGTGTTTACTGTATGTGTGTGTGTGTTCGTGTTTATGTGGACTGCCAGTTGATGAATAACCACCGAACAGTGCAATGATTCAGCATCATATGCACTTTATCAATCAAGCAGTGTCTGAGAAGCACAAATGCAATTAGCTAATGTGTTTGTCTAAACTCATCAGAGGATGCAATTAGCAAGGGGAAACAGATAACCTCACATAATCTATCTGAGAGCTCCAAGCAAAGGCACAGCAGAAAGGAGGAGGTTAGCAAGGGTGAGGGTAAGGAGGCGAGGTGATAGGAAAAGGACACATTTGTAACATAAAAGAGATCATCTGTAAACAGAACAAAAGAATAAACTTTACTGGGTGGAAAAAGGTCTTATCTATTACACCTCACAATCCATTTCCTCCCCTTGGCCTCCTCCTCCTCCTCTCCCCTAGCCGTCTCTTTTTCTAATTACAACAGATGGCATTGAAGTGGCAGCCAGAGCATATTTCATCGGGAGGGAATAAAAGCAATTAGACATTCAATTTGGAGTGTAATTAATCCTACATCAAAGCCTTCATTAGTGATCGCTCGTTAGTGAAACATGCCTCTCTGAGAGGCCCAATAATAGCCCTCTTCGTCAGGGGATCAGCGCTAAGAGGGAAATCAAACAAGGTTAAACAAAAGCCATTGTTCCATTGGCAGAAAGACGAAGACAAATGAGGTGGTGAGGCTGGGGTTCGACTCACTGTTTTACACACGTTTTCCAACTCAAAGCTGTTTTTCCGGTTAAAGGTCTTAACTGTTAAAACTCTGGCTTAATGTGATTGCCTCCTATGTCAGTGCTTTAGTACTTGAGTTCCCTCTCAGGCCGGGATCACACGTAATGAATGTGAATGTGGTACTCTCTGGTGATAGCTCATTCATTCCGGGTGAGGGAGTCTGTTGCTTCGGCGTCGTTCTTTTGCGACTGCATTGTGTGCACATGATTTCCGTTGTTGTTGCTTTTTTGTATCATTGTATCATCTTAAAAATTGAATCCACATTTTTTTTTTCCCTACCTCTGACAAAAAGCCATGCCTGTCTTGCACACATCCTGGAACAAGCAAGCAATAAAGTCCACAGCCAGTACTAGGAGCTGTACCTTTGGGGTTTCACTTGTACACAGTTGTGTTTAGATTCGAGTCTGTAGTTGTGCTCCTTTGTGTCGGCCTTGGTTGCTGCTGTCGCTGTTGAAGTAACTTGTCCCTTTCACTCTCTAGGTATTTGAGGTAATCTGTTGCTGCACTTTCAGTTTTATTCACTATTAAGTGAATTTTTGCAACCTGTATAATATAAGCAACATATTGAAATTAGTGATTTTGTGATACAGTTTTGTGTCTATTACTTAAAATGTCTTGATGTATATTTATTTTAACCAGATGAGAAATGGCTAATAAATGTTAGTGAATTACATACCTTGCAAAAATAAAGTAGTGAATCAATGCCAGTGTTTGTGATAGCAGACAAATTAATAAATACTGTCATGCAAATTGTAGGAATGATTCAACTTGTCTCTAAGGCCTTTCAGTAATATTGATTGTATTTAAATCATACAGTGAGGTCCGTAGTTGGTTGGATTCATACGCATCTTTTTGTGGTTTTGTCTCTGTGCACCCCCCCAGTGTATTTCAAATCAATCAGCATGTGATTGAAGTGCAGATTTTAAGCTTAAATTCGAGGGGTTTATCAAAAATTGTGCATGAGCTGTTTAGGAATTATAGCCATTTTTTTACATAATCCTCCATTTTTAGGGCCTCAAAATCATTGTTTTTATAGTCACTGACTGCCTGCAGTCTAGAACCCATGGACATCACCAAGCACTGTTTCCTCACTTGAGATGCTCTGCCAGGCCTGTACTGCAGCCGTCCTCTTGTAGTGGGTCTGTCTTCGGTAACCAAAAAACGTATTCTCTCATTTCTTTGCATTGAGAAACTCGAGTTGCTTTTACAGTATGCTTTGGGTCATTATTTATTTGTGCTATGAAGCACTGTCTGATCTGTTTTGCAGTATTTGGCTGAATCTGAGCAGAGTATAGCTCTGTACACTTTCGAATTCATCCTCCTACTTCTATCAGCAGTCACCAGCAGTCATAAATGCCCATGCCATAACATTACCTCTACCACATTTGACAGATAATGTGGCATGCTTTGCATCATGAGCTGTTTCTTTCTTTGTCCATACTTCTCTTCCCATCATTCTGGTATAAGTTAATCTTGTTTCATCTGTCCAAAGAGTGTTTTTTTTCCTTCTTTAAGACATTTACTAGAAACGTCTAATCTGGCTATCCTATTCTTGAGTGTAGCCAGTGGTTTGTATTGTTGTAAACCTTCTGTGCTTCCATTCAGGGTGGTGTCTCTAGACGTTGACAATATTATGACTACCTCCTCGAGAGTCTTCCTGATTTGGTTGGATGCTGCAAATGTTGCGGTCCTTTGTTTTAAGGATGTACCAGGTTGTTGTTTTTTTTCTGTCTCCGATAGGTTTCTTTTGTTTTATCAGTCTAATGATGGCATCCTTTAGTCCCATGTCTTTGGACTTTACCCTTTATAATTGCAGTGAAAATATGTGAAATGCAAACACTTTGAATCCACTTCTAATATTATATCTGCTTTGTAGGTCATGAAATAACAAGGAAACAGGCCACGAAACAGCTTATGTGTTAATTGTCCTTCTGTTTTTGATCTGAAAATGTGAAACTGTATGAAGATGTTTATATTTCTTAAACCACATGACATAAAGCTGCACTTCAATTACATATTATTTTTTTATTTATGTATTTTTTAATTTAAAACCCACTGTGGTAGTGTGTGGAAGAAAGAAATGTGTAATTGTTTACAAATCTAGCTGTAGATATAGTACACGTGAGTGTCAGTGAGCATGTTTTACGCTTTAATGGGACTAGTGAACAAAGCAAAGTTACCTTGGTTAATCATTACAACGCACCTGAAAGTGCACATCATGTGAAGAGGGTTAAAGTCAAGATTGAACTCCTTTTGCACTCAAAAGCAAAAACACTATTACAACTTAAAGAACGCACCGTTAATCCTACTGTATCTCCTCTGCTACATTTGCTTTAAATTGTTTTCTTGAGCATTTTCACCAGCTTTGGTCAAGGCTGTTGTAGCAAAGCAGCCATTTATAGACTTCCACAGGTAGGAAACGGAGTTTTTTACAGCCTGTATCTCTCAAACACAGATACTGCCATCATGGCGTGAAGCATCTTAAACGCAAGCTCCCTCTGTGGTTAGGTTGGGGTTACACCTATAAAGACTTTTTAAAAAAAATCATGGTCCAAACATGGTGTCATTGTTTGTAACCCATAAAATGGGCGATGATTTCTTTTCCTAGAAGAATGCTTTTGCTGGTGTGATTGTCTTTTTCTAACAAACAAAAACAAAAAGATATCAAGACCAACTGGTTTAAATATGTATAGTTAGGTGCAGTTATTATAATGAAGTACTAACTTGTAGCATTTTATCTAAAAGGTGGAGAAAGAATGAAAAAATACAATTAAAACTAGCTTCTTCTTTTTTTAACTTGAAATGTCTTTGTCACCCTTATTTTAATCTTTCATGCAAGTACAATGGAAAACAATCTGAGGTTGCTAAGGCTTAGAGTAATGTTAACTATCACTGATAACTTGAAGGGTTCTGGTGTACAAATGCAGACACAGAAATACGACCCAAACCAAGCACCCCAAATATGATATTACAGGTGATATGATGAAACTGGGTGAAACATGCTCCAGGTGTACTGCATCCATTTTCTTGTATGCTGTTTTTTTGAGAGCTGTTTGCTTGCGCGCGACGCCAACAGGGGATTCAAATTCAACTCTGATCGGTGAGGAGATTCAGGTGAAGGGTCGCAACGAGGAAGAGTACCCACGTGCAAAATTGACATGAGGAGGTGAGGAATGAGGGAAGAACGATGGGGATGAGAGGATGAATAAAACAAAGTCCATCTCTGGCTGGGGGTACCTTCAATAATTCTAAGGCTTCATTTACTCTAGAGGATAGTTTGTGTGTGTGTGTGTTTGTGTGTGTGTGTGTGAACACTAGTGTATTTTCCCATGCATCTGAGAGTTTTTTGGTGTGTGTTTGTGCTGTCTCTGCACATGAGAGTAATACAATATCCTTACAGAGGGCAGTGCTTGCCGTGCCTGTTGCCCCAGACACACATCCACGATGAGCAGATGAAAAATGAATTAAAGAACAACAGAAGAAAGGCAGAAAGGGAGAATAAACAATGAGAAGGAGCTGTGGCTCCAAATAGTCGTCTAGCTAGTGCATATATGCATGGGTATTTGGATGTGTGTGTGCGTGTGTGCGCACACATGAGGGATGTCTTTATTTTATGATTTACGCCGTGCCCCACTTCTTAATGTATCGTGAGTGTGTGTGTGTGTGTGTGTGTGTGTGTCCATTGAATATTTAGTGCTTTTGTCCTGACAGTGGCTATGGGGTGGACTAGTGTCTCACGAAGAGGATTCAGAAGTCTACCAGTACGAAACTGTCAGGAAGATGTGCAGGATATATCCCTTCTTTATATATTCTTGCCTAAATATATAGAAACCAATCAGAACAGGCAATACTTAATAATATTTCAATGCTATAATACCAGCCACTGAAGAAAGACTGAAATCAGAAGATCAATAAGAGATATAGGGATTAAGAAGAGATATTGTAATAATGATCGGATTGCAAAAGGCCCATATACTCTTTCAAGTGAGATTGGTTTTGCAATATGTGACAAAAAAGAGAGTAAAAACTTTCAAGAAGTACCCAGACCTATATTTTTTTTTTTTCATTTGTATTTCTAGAAGATTTTATGGGCACACTGATGTGAAGAAATGATTGTAAATTATTTATGTGTGGCTGTGTGTAAGTTCTCAAAGCCCACAGTGCAATTAGACTGTAATTAATTTGAGCATGTTAGTTTGAAAGGGCATGTGCCTTAGAAATCATTCGCTTTGTGCGTTTTTGTTTGTTTCCCCCTCTCTTTATGCCTGTTTGGTAGCAGCCAGGATTTAGGAGGATGCACAGTTTGTCATTTGACCAGTGAGACAGATACTAAGAGTTTTGGCTGTGACTTATTTGAGCTAATGGTCCAGAACATTGTGAGCACCCCCACACCCAGAGGCAATTTCGTAGGAGCACTGGGCCGGTACAAATGGCCTGTGGTATACCTTCGTGGTCAACACACACGGCAGGCCCATATACGTGCACATGTCAGCGTGCATATACACTTACTCACAGATATACGCACACGCAATGCAGTCAAAAAAATCACACGTCTTCCAATGCACGCTATCAACGGAAGCCATACTGTCCAGTGTCAAAAATGTGATAAATTCCTCATATAGTTACATATAAACAAAGGATAGGGTGTAAGAGGAAGGAGAAATAATCAGACTGTCAGACACTGGCAGAGACAGCGTGAGATAGATAAAATGAAAAAAGAATAGGAGAAACATACAGAGAGAGACGGACAAGCATATCAAGAGAAACGAAATGAATACAAAAAGGAAGGTAAGATGAATGCAGCTGCAAGGCAGGTCTGGTGAAGTGGAAGAAACTTCCAGAAGAAGAAACACTGAGTATCTGTGATTAGACTGTCTGACTACATTTCTGCAGTGATTTGGTGGTTGAGAAGCACACTAATTCTCTTTGAAAAGTCCACTCCAGACTAGACACTTCAGCACAACATTTAGAATGTCTGAACTCTCAGCCAGAGACCGGAATGACTGGTCAATTATTTCCTGCTAGGGAGGACATACAAGTCAAGCTTTTACATTTGGTACGCAAAATCAAAGTGACACAAGGGCATGAACGCATACAAACACACGTACGCAGGAAGTGTAGGATCTCCTGTTTTGCAAAAGACTGTGCGCTGCATGTGCAAAAAAAAAATTTGTAGGCATCAGTAAAAAAAGAACAAATATATAAAAATGGGAAACAGGTGCACTGATTTATCTGATGCATGTGCAAGCATACATGTTTAATACAGTATATCAGAAAGTCAATATTTGGTATGACCATCTTTATTTTTACAAAAGCCTGAACGCTCAAACTTTCTTCTAATCTCTTTATGTAGTCTTCAGGACATTTAAAGCGGTTCTTTGGATGTTGGCTGCCTGCTGTTCAGTTCTTTGTTAAGATGATCCCATACTGCTTCAATAATGCTGAGTTCTGGGCTGTGGGGAGGCCAGTCCATGACTAATAGTGTCCCATTGTATGTATTTCTATCCAGGTTTGCGTTTACTGCATTGACAGAGTCTGATCATCATCGCTAAAAAATGAAGCAGTTGTCAATCAGATATTTTCCAGATGGTACTGCATGGCGTTGTAACATAAATAACTCATGAATTAACACATTAAACCACTAGTTATATTAAAGAACAGTTTTAGGACTCTCTTTTTTTCTAACCCCGCAATAGACCGGTGAAGTGCCCAGAGTGTAGCCTGTCTTTGGCTCTCTGACAGCTCGGAGAGGTTCCGGCTCCCTTGCAGCACTGAATAAGCGGAAGAGCATGGATGGATGATGGATGGATAGATAACATTTTCACTTTCTCATGTTTGATCACACAGTATGTTTTAATATAAAATTCTCAACCCACAGACATTCAGGCTTACCTAAAACCAGGATACAGTGATAAAGTGTCTTGCTGTGCCATGACTCAGACACAGCCAATCACCATGGCAGTAAGTGTGTGTGTGTGTGATTTAACCTCTTTTTGTATTTGTGCATTTGTGAAAGGAGCTATATATACACTGAACAAAAATATAAACGCAACACTTTTGTTTTTGCTCCCATTCCCCATGGGATGGACGTAGAGACCTAAAATTCATTCCAGATACACAATATAACCATCCCTCCCAAACAGTGGTCACAAATCAGTCCAAATGTGTGGTAGTGGGCACATCTGCTATATTGAGATAATCCATCCCACCTCACAGGTGTGCCACATCAGGATGCTGATCTGACATCATGAGTAGTGCACAGGTGTACCTCAGACTGCCCACAACAAAAGGCCACCCTGGAATGTGCAGTTTTTTGCGCTATTGGGGGTCTGGGGACCCAGAACCGGTCAGTATCTGGTGTGACCACCATTTGCCTCATGCAGTGCAACACATCGTCGCATGGAGTCTATCAGATTGTCAATTGTGGCCTGTGGAATGTTGGTCCACTCCACTTCAATGGCTGTGCGAGGTTGTTGGATATTCGTGGGAACTGGTACACGCTGTCGTATACGCCGGTCAAGCACATCCCGAACATGCTCAATGGGTGACATGTCCGGTGAGTATGCTGGCCATGCAAGAACTGGGACATTCTCAGCTGCCATCTGCCCTGAACAATGTGAACCATGATTCATCCGTGAAGCGCACACCTCTCCAACGTGCCAGACGCCATCGAATGTGAGCATTTGCCCACACAAGTCTGTTACGGCGACGAGCTGGAGTCAGGTCAAGACCCCGATGAGGACGACGGACATGCAGTTGAGCATCCCTGAGACGGTTTCTGACAGTTTGTGCAGAAATTGTTTGGTTGTGCAAACCAATTGTTCCAGCAGCTGTCTGGGTGGCTGGTCTCAGACGATCTTGGAGGTGAACCTGCTGGATGTGGAGGTCCTGGGCTGGTGTGGTTACACGAGGTCTGCGGTTGTGAGGCCGGTTGGATGTGCTGCCATATTCTCTGAAACGCCTGTGGAGACAGCTTATGGTTGAGAAATGAACATTCAATGCACGGGCGACAGATCTGGTTGACATTCCTGCTGTCAGCATGCCAATTGCACGCTCCCTCATTGCTTGCTGTGAGACAAAACTGCACATTCCAGGGTGGCCTTTTGTTGTGGGCAGTCTGAGGTACACCTGTGCACTACTCATGATGTCAGATCAGCATCCTGATGTGGCACACCTGTGAGGTGGGATGGATTATCTCAATATAGCAGATGTGCCCACTACCACACATTTGGACTGATTTGTGACCACTGTTTGGGAGGGATGGTTATATTGTGTATCTGGAATGAATTTTAGGTCTCTACGTCCATCCCATGGGGAATGGGAGCAAAAACAAAAGTGTTGCGTTTATATTTTTGTTCAGTGTAGTACCAGTCTAATAACTGGATACTTCTCTTTCTTTTCTTTTCTTTTCTTTTCTTTTCTTTTAATTATCATCTCTTATATGTACAAATGGAGTAAAAGCCGGGTTTGTGCAATTCAGTGACCACATACTGAGTAGATACTTAAAAATGAAGGGGGCACATGTAGATAATGTCTCCTCTAAGACAGAATGTTCTGCGAGCTCTGCTTTGTAGCTGCGAGTCTTAAAAACCTTCTAATGATTGAGGCAAACGTAAAACATGGCACACAGTCTGACTGGCTCGATTCGTTCTATCAATGACTTGGTGTTTCAGAAAGACTATTTTTACAAGTAGTAGTTTGTTTTAGATTACTTTATAAAAGAAACATTGACTGACCTGATTACTTCATTGATTTACCCGATTAATGACTTATTTGGATAAAACACAGCTGTACAGTTACATAATATACACACTTCCCAAAACTCTGATTATGCTTTCAATTCTCCATCGCTAGCCTCAAGAAACCAATGGAAAAAGTCTAAAGTTTTTTGAGCCCGAAGCGAGAGGCAGACAAGACAAAAACGTGAAGTCAGTTTGGGTTTGTTGAATTTAACGTGCTTCTAATTTTGTTCTGGCCTGCACATTAGAGAATATAATTAACCAGCATAGGTTCAAATCACTGCAGGGTAAGTCCTTGCAATGGTCAGATCAGAGTCCAATGGACCCAGAGTGAGTAGATGCTGTTAATTTTATTCTCATTTATTAGCACATATTTCCTGGAGGTATTTAGACTAACAAGGTTTCAGAGGGACTTGGCTGAGCTATATGTGGCCTGTCATTATTGATTTCACTGAATGCAGGCTGTGATGAGTACGATACACACTGCCGTGTTTTGCTGCTTATGAGAAATTAGTACGCTGTGGTCTTGTTCTGTGCTGGGAAACAATCGTGTTATGAGAGAAACAATGATATTGACTCATCGAAGCAGGTTGTGAAGTGTTTTGAAATTTGACCAGAGGAATGAATGAAGTGTAAATAACAAAAAAAGGCAAGTGCAACTGACACAGCTCCTTTAAAGAAGAATAGGTAATGTTGTAGAAATAGTCTGTTTTAAAACGATTAACTATTCCTAAACCTAATCAAGGTGGTTTTTGTTAACAAAACCCGAAAACATGAAGTCAAAATTAAAGTTAAAAAAAGGGGTGCTGGATCTACCTTTTGCTCTCCGACTTACGCAATTAACATCCTTTTTATTAGCTTCAATCAGCTTTTTCATGCAGCAAAATACAATTTGACAACAATGGGAGGCATGAGGAAGAGAACAGATGTTTTATTCACCTTTAGTGGTCAGCTGTGTTAAGCTTGCAGGGGCTCATCAGAACTCTTTTTACGGGTCTTTTGGACTTACTTTCAGATGTTTGGGGTCGAAATCTGGTCATCTCTAGTTTATTATGGATTAAGTTCTTGGATGCTTTTATTGCACTTAACAGGAAGGGTAAGTAGCACTATCTTGACTTTACCTGTCTCTCCTCTTTTCTATCATTTATGAACACACGGAGTAGAGAGGAGTGACGTGGACGGGAGAAATAGCGCTACTGTAAATGAAAGCAGAGCTGAGTAGAGACTCTCGTGCTGAGCTGAATTACATCAGGACATTTAACATGTTTTACATTTTTCAGTGTTGATGCTTTTTTGTGTTTGTCTTGTCTTTGCACAAGGTGCAATAGAGCTGTAGCACGAGCGCTGCTTTAGAATTACGCCTTCTGCAACTAACACGTTGAAAACAAACACAAACAATACTAAGAGAAAAAGAAAAATATGCTATTCAGGTCTCAAGCTAAAGCCTATTCCGCCTTGAAAGGACTTTCCTGCCATTTTTGTGTCTATTTTGCTTTTTGAATGTTACTTTGAGCAAGAATGCTTTAAATACGTAAAATATTGGCCACAAAGCAGCATTGTTCTGCTTATAGCCAGATTTTCAGTACATTTTTAACCTCTTGCAGTTTAGGGAATAAAAGCTTCTTTATTAAAATATGAGCTTTCTTGTGGCTAAATTACATTTTCCAATATATTTGGAAATTTGTGGCTCTGTAATATTTCCCAACTTTCATTTCTTTATTATTAAAGGGGATCTGCCTAGGGCCGTGAATTAACAACACTATAAGGCAGTCATTCCTGAGGAAACCACTGTACTACAGAAGGAGCACAAAACATTTTCTCTTTTGACAGTCGCACCAGCAGATGAGCATGCAAAGCTGCTTAGTTTTGAATTAAGTCAAGGAGATCTCCTAGTTTCACTTGTGAAGAACCTTATCTTATCACGCTGCTATTTTGTCTGCTCTTACATTTACTCCCTTATCATTTATGTATGTAACAACCATGTAAGGTAACAATTACTTGCTGTGCTGTCTGTGCGGGGTGGGGGTGGGGGGGGGTTTCAGGA
Source organism: Aulonocara sp. 'chitande type north' Nkhata Bay (assembly GCF_057382095.1). NCBI lineage: Eukaryota > Metazoa > Chordata > Actinopteri > Cichliformes > Cichlidae > Aulonocara > Aulonocara sp. 'chitande type north' Nkhata Bay. The sequence continues at coordinate 14,231,471 of NC_141352.1, forward strand.
ATTCCCTGACTTTCAAATGCATGTGACAGGACACCAAAAACACAGAGCAATGACATAAAAGAAGTATCTGAAGTTCAGTTTATTCATTAATAACCTAAAGAATCAAAGAAAAACTGTTTAAACATTTATTTACATCACTTTATGTTGTTGTTATGATAGTTTAAACTAGCATGCACTGTGTACATACAGAAACTGAAATTACGTTTCATTACAGTTACATAGGTCAGATGTAGCACAATCAGATTAACACAAATTAAAGACAAGTAAATATTAATAACACATGGCAAATTAAAGGCTATTTTACAAAAAAAAACAACTCAAATTTGGTTGCTTTGGATTTCTATGTATTTAACCTACTCATGATAGTTACTCTGGAGCATCTAGTGTTTACTCTTTCTAACAAATAAATGTTAGCTTCTCTGTAAATGAAGTGAGGCTCCCCATATGTACTTGCCCTTACAAATAAGTTTCACAGTCTTGGCAAACTTTTGTCTATCTTGTAGAATATGACAAAAATAAAGACAGAAGGACCCAAGCACAAATCCACAGTACATAATGCATGTCTGACAGAGTTATTAAAATGGTATCTGCAGAAAGCAGCCAGGAGTGGGCAGGCAGGTAAGTAATTGAGTGTTTCTGGAATTGGAGCCAAAAAGGGCCGGGAGAATGTTAAGAGTTCAAAAGTCCAAAACTTGGGGTTTCCGATTGAGGGGAGACAGTGAGGGCGAGGAGCAGCAAGAGTGCGCAAAGGCAGCTGAAAACAAAGAGACTGTTAGACTCAGTGAGTGAGCCTAATGTTTCAACTGGAAGCAGCTGAGAAAAAGAGTGAAAGAGAGCGAACAAGTGAGAAGGAGAAAGGGCAGAAGGGGAGGGGAGAGTCCTGGACTTTGAAGACCATGACAATTTTAGCTGTTTACTTAAAGACAGTGGCACACCTCAGTTTCCTCCAAAGACTAAAACATGCATATCAGGTTAACTGGTCATGATAAAACTGGTCAAAGGGGTGGATGCGATTTTGAATGGTTGTCTGTATTTTTGCCTTACTCGTGTTACAGAACGGTGACCTCTTCCTTTGCAGTGTCAGCTGCTATATGCTCGAGGCACTCCATAACCCTGTTTGGTTTAAGAGTTGGGAAAATAAATGGATGGATTGGATGAATTCCAAAAGTTATGTTGCCCAAAACCTCAGATATGTTGCATAATGGTTTCTGTAAACCTGATGAACCAGCATTCACACAGACTGTTTACTATGACTGCACAGCTGCGCAGGGATGAGCGACGATCTGGATGCTTCTGTTGCTCGCTTTTTTCCCCCCCAGGTGTTTATCAAACATCTGATGGCCTTTTCATGCATATAACCCGATGCAAAATAAATGTTTCCCAGGAGAAATGCCATGCTCTTCCCATATAAAAACAATACTGCGCCTTCGACGCTCTCTTTGACTACTGGCTTCCAACGTAGCTAAACCAAAGTTGAGTGGCAAGTCTTGAGAACAAGCTCTGAGAAACCATAGCCTTGCTTTTAAGAGGCAGTTTCATCTAATTATCTTATTTTTTTTACTGTGTATTATGCATTATTAACACTTGGGACAAATTACTTACTTACTCTTAGTCAACTGTGGTGAAAAATGTGAACAACACAGAAGCCCCCTTTGCATTATGTAAAGTACTCGGGAAGTGGTCACTGATTTCTGTATGAGATCTTGTGGTATTAACACAAAGATCGCTCTTGTCCTCTAACAACTCTTAACAACCAGTGGACTATATTACCCCTTTTCAAAATATAGTTGATTTGCTGTGATGTGAAGTATGTTGTGATGTATTTCTACTCATAATAAGAGATAACTGATTTGGCCTTCAATACTTTTGTCTCTCTTGGGGTCGATTGATGACTGGACACCATAATTCGATTAGTTCAGCATGGCTGTTTTTGCGGATGGTACCTTGTGTAGCTTGACAGAAGGAACCATCTGTAATATAACAGGCACAAGTTGAAGCTTTGTGATGCGTCACCTTTTACCATGGTTTAGTAGTTATAGAGCTAATATAGCAGTTAGGACAAACCAGACTCCACCTTTGGGTTGTCTACATTTACACGTGGACATTAAGTGGACATTTTTAGTCCAAATGGTAAGAAAAAGAAGGAAAAGTAAAAGAAACACACTCGCTAGCCTCACCTTACAACTTTCCATTAAAGCGAGCAACTCACTTCTTGTTCCCATCATGTTGGAAATTACTGGTTCGCAGTCCAACATGCAGACTGGATATAAAAGACGGACATAACCACAGGGTTGGAAGAGTAAAGCTTATGTGGAAATGCCTATGGTCAAATATTAGACCTCAGTGAGAGGTATTTTTCACTACTGAGTGCCACTCACCAGCTTCGCCTTGTCATACAAATATGATCACTTTTTGTTTAAGAAAAACAAGATGGCGAACTGCAAAAGACCAGCTTTGAGGCTTATAAATGGTTGTTCACTAACCAGTATGTGACATCATAGTGGCTGATTCCACTTGCTATACATAGTGTACACAGCGCTGTGATTATTAGGCCTGTAACCACTGATAGTTTAGATGAACCTCAACTTGAAAAACTCGATTACACCAGTATTCTTCTTTGATAGCAATCATTTTTCAATTGTCACCTATTGTTATGGAAGAATAATCCCTAACATGCTTCCCATTTGTTGCATTAGAGTGATTGTTGTCTGCATTTTGGGGTTTATCTTTGTGTTTTTTCACCCTCGGCCCGAAAGGTCATAGTACCTCATCCCGCTGACATTTAGAGCATTGATAATATTCCCTCACATATCAATTTCACCTATTTTCTCATCATTCTCGTTTCCCCCTAGCAGAAAATGGAATCATTTGTGCTTTCAGCAATTTGTTATTGATTGGGAGAGCTCTGGAAATAGAGGGTTGCCATTATGGCAATGCTGCAGCTACAGTTAAATTGAGTTTTAAGCAGGCCTGCAAATGTATCATTTCACAGCCATAACACAAAAGCTTTTAAATCCATGAACGTCAGGATGGATCAAATGCCTAAAAATACCAGTATTCTCATCATATTGAGAGCTATTAGAATTTCTGCTGTTGAGAGGTTTTCGGTAATTCTGTACAATGTGACAGTATGTGGCTGCGTTTAACAGAAACTGCAGTTAAGATTGATTCTCTGACTAGCATCAGGCCTGTTGCTGCTGTTGTGCTATTGTGGGTAAAAAAAAACAAACCTGTGATTTGATGCCTATTGCTATCTTACTCTTGTTCTGTTCGGTCACTGTAGCTGCACTGAAAGAACATAATGAGTGTTTCCCCTTAGGTTAGGCTTTTACAAGCACAGCGCAACAGAGTACAGCAGAGAAAATTCATTTTATATATGCATGTAGGGGAGTCATAATAACCGCGTATTACCAGTAACCAATAACTGCAATTTTCTAAAACGAATTATCAATATCATGTCAGTAATGCAGTAATAAGTCACCTCTGTACACTTTTAGCAATTTGCCAAAACCGACAGCACACAACAAACAAGGATACGGATGAAACTGACTATTATCATATATATATTTTTAGTTTGTATATACATTAAAATGATATTGTAACTCAATAAATACATCAGTGTACATATACAGATGCTGGTCACAAGGAAGTGATGGACTACTTTCTCCAGCGCTTGACTTCTGCCCCACAGCCCTTCTTCCACTGCACTCAGGGGACAGTGCATCAGGCCTGGGCAGGAGAGACAGTAGGACTGCCTCAGGCTGGGTCTTCAACACATCATCCCAGCTCTGGTGAGGTTAGGATGCCAAAGAATCACAAGCATGCAGCACCTCTTCTTGCCATTCATAAATAATGCCCCTTCTAACAATGAATTAGTAATTACCCCAGATGTTTTATTTTTGTTGACCCAGAAGAAGAGGGGCTCGTAAATTAATAGCACCCCTTCCTTCCCAGGGCATACTCCTACTACTATTAAATCCCTAAAGAAGGGCTGCTAGCTTTTTTTATGGCCTGTGAAGCTGTGACTGCCCCCCCACCCCACCCCCCTGCACTTCAGCAGGTCGGCTGGCCCTATAACAATCCATCCCTGCAGCTCTGCAAACACTACCAATGTTCTCACTGTGTGGCATTGTTACGGCTGTGGCCATAAGAACACTGTGTGGGCTGTTTGTTCTGTGTCTCTTTACTGTGTTTAAGACTCTTTACAGGTCCCTCCCCTAATGAAGAGTAGTGAGCAGCTGATTGGACCATGGAACAGGTGACCACATTCAAAAAGCCGCTCTGACAGCTCCAGGGAGAGAGAGAGAGAGAGTGTGGAACGAGCGAGTAGCCTGACAGCCGTCGCAGTCCTGACCCTGGTTTTCCCAGCCTGTGTTTATCTTGTGTATTTGTGGGAGTGTGAATTGTAAAAGCCGCTCCTAGTGCATTAGCTGAGAGCTTAGGCACTCGTGGGCTGAAGCGGAAGGGGTGAGCTGCCTTTTCTTTTGGAATCGTTTTCTCCTGTTTTCTTGGTCAGGGAGCGAGGGATAGCTCTGTCATTTGTTTGTTCTTTTTTCTTTCTTAGGGTTTAGTTAGTCTTTTCTGGTGGGACTTAGTTGGTTTTGTTTATTATTTTGGCCTGGGCTCACCCTGGAGCTATGCTTCTTGTCCTTAAATAAAATCACTTTTTTTACTCACAACTGGTTTGGATGTTTGGCTTGGGAACCAGGGCGGGGATTTGTCTCTCTCTCCTCCAACCTTATGTGCGTCCCTACCCGCCTAGACTAGGGGCGTAACAGGCATAGACACAAAGTTCTAACATTGAGGTTTTCATCACAGGCCGGCAGACACAATCTGTATTCTCTGCAGTGGCAGGGTTACATATTATGACAGTCATTTTTCGACTCAAGGTCACATGGCCGCCCATTGTTAACCTACGGTGAGCAGAAATTATATGTCATTAAGTTTTGTTTGTCTAACAGTCCGATTTGTCTTATATGGCGTATCTTATCTTTGTCTTATAAGGGAGTCGTGCCAGGCATGGTGGCTTTGTTGTCATCAAAGCAAGAATGTCCTTTGCTCTGATGCGATCCTCAGTGAATGGCTTGCTAGTTGTTACCATGGTACAAAATTGAGTACAGTTGTGATTTCCAATTAGTCTAATTGTATCAACAGGGTTGTTAATTAGGATTACAGCATCCTGAATGTTGGACCTGTTGGAGTGTATCTCTCTGCTCAATTGCACTGTGAACCCACATTGAAAATAATTACTTAAGGAATTAAGAATCTATGTGACTGGGACCAGGGTTTACCCCACATTTTGCCCTGTGACAGCTGAGATAGGCTCCAGTACCTCCGCAACCCTGAACTGGGTAAGCGGTCAGGATGGATGGATAGATGGATGTCTCCACAAAGACAGGAAATGAGATCTGTGACCAACTAAAAATCACTGGAAAGACAATTACAGCAGGAGGTACAGAATGAGACTTGTTAGCACTAATTACAGTGGCCATTCTCTGTAAATGGTACCAATAAATGGTGCACTGCTGGCAAGTCCAAAAACATTTAAACAAGTTCTTCAGACTAGATAGTACGGCTGTCTAGGAAAATTGCATTTCTGTGACAATTAAGAGAATGCAGCAAGTTCTATTGATGCCTGATGCAAGAAAAAAAAGGAAAGAAAACCTTTGTAATGTGAATTATGTGAGAACTAGTATGTAATTACGTACTTGTGCATGTGATTGTGTTTTGCTATTGGCATGCCACCTTTCATTTAAGTATATCGTGATATCCATGTATGTGGACCTATATCTGTACGTGTGTGTGTGTGTTTGTTTGTTGATGAGCAGAACAGTGCATTTCAATCATGGCTGTGTCTTACCTAGCCCTTGCAGACCTTGTCTTACTTTCCTTTAAAGGTTAGCAGTGTGTGTTTGGTTGTTGACTGGGAGAAAGAGAGTAGGTGTGTATGTGTGTGTGTGTGTGTGTCAGAGAGAGAGAGAGAGAGAGAGAGAGAGAATGCCAGACTCTTAATGATCCCTCCAGAGAGGTCTTGCTGTGTGTGTGCAGCGCCGAGGCCCGAACAGGGAAACACGGGGAAATTAGCTATCTCTCTCAATAACCTCTGATGAAAGTCTGCCTCCTACCCAACTACTCTGTCACTGGCTCCTCAAGACAATAAGCCAATTAGACCAAACCCAGCAAAGGGGCAGGGCCTTGTGTGAGTGTGTTTTCATTGTGAAAATCTCTAAGTGTGAGCAAGAAGTCAGAGAAAAATGTAAGAATAAGAATGTCAGATTGTTCATCCTTTTATTTATTTTTTTAAAGGAGGTTGAAGATTTTAAAGTAAAAGCTGTGGAAAATTTGCTAAGTAAATTTTCATTTCTCCGCCTGCTACAGTGTTTTAATCTGAGTCAAGTTTCAAATCTTCAGTTCTTGGATTCAGACTTTACAAAAACCATGCAAACACCAAGTGGTGGTTTCTAGTTTTTCTACTTTATCTACTATAGTTAGGTCCATACTTTGTTGAACAAAGACACAATTTTCTGTAGTTTTCACTCGACCACAGTAATTTTAAATTAAACGGTCAGTTTCAGCTAAGAGGTTCTACAAAGCCCCTGCTTTTATACACAAGCCAACATTTTAATAGATTCAAACCTAATTGGAGAACTGACTGACAAGCAGGCTGATAAAATGAATTCGTTAGTGCACTGGTCAGCTCAGCAGTAGCAAAAGGTCTGAAAGACCACAGAAGACAAATAAAATGCATGATGACAGAATTATTTCCATGGTTAATTAAAGACCTTACCATATGGTGTATTCTATTAAATATTATATTAAAATATTTTTTATATGAATTAGTATCAAGGGAATTAATCATTTAATTACCTCTAACAGTGATATCCAAAAACAGTGATATCTGAACGAAATTAAGTTCACATAAATAGAACCTCATGCCTAAAGACACCCTCATGAGTTTTTTTTTGTAAACAACAGGATCATATTATCTCTTACTCACAAAGTTCCCTGCTTGCTTGTATCTATATATTAGTGTAAGTTTACAAGATAAAAGTGGATAGGCTTTTACGACTTGACACGAACACACAAATAAACACTGACTCTTTGAGTAATAGAATAAAGATTTGGCTTTTGATTTACTTTTATTTATGTTTAAAGTCTGTATGAAAATCATTAAGTCATTAGGAACAGTCACCGGATAGTGATGGGTGGGGAGGGAACACTGTAAGCAAAGCAGATGTGCAACAAGAGAAGCCAAAACCAAGTTCTTGTTAGCTTGCCCCTCTATCCTTCTCTCCAGTAGCTGCTTGCCTAGAGCTTCAGCCATCATCGCCTTTAAAGTTTTATTCATTACTACCGTACCTGTCCTCAAGGTGATTGACAAGAAGTTATAGAATCACCGACTGCATAAAAGACAAACATGCTCCTCTTCCTCCCGTGTTTAACTAACAGGATGGATGCTACAGTGACTCCCCCGCCTATACACGGCGTTATTATAGTACAAGACAAAGTTATGAATACTGACTGTACTAACTACCTTTGCAACATAACACTAGAAGTTTTATTTATCTACATTCTCTTTTACATTTTTAAATGTTTAAAAAAAACACATTGCACCTATAAAAAGCAAGATAATTACAGCCACGTTCCCAACAAGAAGTCATCTCTCTGCCTTAACAGTTATATTTTTACCTTTCTTGGCCCATTACTTGTTGATAAGTAGGATAGTGTGACACCATTAGTAGGGATGTGTATCATCTCACCATTACTCCACACTGTATTTTTGATCAATAGGGGATCCAAAGAAGCAGATACAGCAGCACTGAGCAGCAGGAGATCCCATTGAATAATTACAAGAATAAGAAATATGTCATGGCATTTACAAACCAACATTTTGATTTTGAAACTCCATAATATATGGAATAATATATTAAACAGCTTTAAGAAAATGACTGAAAATGATTAATCCCTTATAAATCTCTCCTTTTTGGTATTGGGATATGTGGAGTTGTTGATGTTTGCTCCAGCAGTAATGCCTAATGTGTGTAATTTAGATAGCAGCATTGAGATTATTTGTCACTTTTTTTTTTTCAAATTACACTCTTGCTTTTTCTGTCTCCCCCCCTCTCCCTTCCACCCCCTCTTTGACTCTGAGATATTGGCCTGTCTGTTCGTTCCATAACTCATACTTTACTTGTGATGCTCAATTAAACTGCATATATCAGGGGAGTTGATGGGTAGGTAGAACATTTGTAATCAAGCATATTTATTCTCTTTAATCACCCTGGGGACCTGGAGACCTCAGGAAGGCAGACGCACAAGGCTTCATGCAAATGCATATACGCACATCCACACAGACATATACACAAATCCTCAAGCAAACACACGTACCAGCGAAACAACACATGCACAACCATTTACGCATGCCACAGCGCACGCACACGTACACACGAATATAAATACTTATCAAAAGCCGCTGCTGAACTCAATCAGGCCTCAGCTTGGCAGCCTTGACTCCATCACCCTCGCAACTCCCCCTCTGCGCCCTGGTCTCTCGACCCCAACCCCATATAATGACAGCACACTAGTTTACATATTAATGAATAGCTTCGTTTTTAATATGCTGCTCACTAAATCACGCATGGCAAGCCGACAGGCTATTAGTGCTTTGTACTCCTCTGGTGTATATTAAAAATATATGTGGTGATTTGTATAGGATACGCGCCTGTAGGTGTTTTTTGTGGGTGTATGTCAGCAAATGTTATGTGTATGTATGTCCTTTACAAGCATATTTGTCTTCCAGTGTGTAAAGGTGCACTGCCTGTTGTCGATCATTGAACAGTCCTAGAAGGAGATTTGAGAATGGATGTTTGTGGTCATTTGCAGTTTTTCCGGAACATATAAAGGCAAATTGCATTCATAAACTTCACTTTCACTCTTTCTTTTACCTTTGTTAGACCCACATGCAATCCTACATGCATGTTTTACAGCAGGAGTTATTATTGTCAACTTAGACAAACAGTAATCTCGTGCAAATACACCCCACTGTCAGTTAATCTCCGGTCTCTGTCAGTAATCACATATAGAAGAGTGAAAGGGACGTGAAAGGTAGGAAATAATTAAAAATATTCCCAGTGGCTGCTTTGAGACTGAGACTCGGTGTCACTTCACTTTTAATTAAGACCATGGAAACGATACACCGACGCTCATAAAAGCACACACAAACATCACGTTGTGCATTCACATGGCACCATTTGCGGACAGGCATATACACATTCATGCACACACTATTGCATACTTCCAGAGGGCAACAGGGGAAATAAAGGTTCGGTTTAAAGAGGGTTTAGAGCCATCCATGACCAAGAATACGTCTATATTCAGTAAAAGTTGTGTGTATGTGTGTTTCTGGGCACACGAAAGATGCAATCTGCTCTTTTGTGACAAATCTATTTGCCTATAAGAAAGGGAAGAATATAAGAGCAGGAAAAGCTGTAGAAATAGATATACTTAAACAATTTTTATTACTGTTGCAGACACAAATATGTTTATATAGCAGTAATACCACAATGTCTTGGTTGATCTTAACACAGAGTACACATGGTATGCCTGTAGTCACACATAAATGCATTTTAAAGAGCCGCTATTTTAGGTTTCTTGCCCAATTAAACACCTCGGGCCTTATAAGTGTTTTTCTTTGGATTTAGTGCCCAAAGAATAGTCTTCACATATGCCCACACGTGTAAAGTCCATTCACAGGATCATTATGTATAGGATTCTCCCTCATTTTCCATTGTATGACCACCATCAAGTACCCACTACATTATTGAGCTCCCATCTGCTAATGACAAAATAGACAAAGAGAATAATCAACACCCTTCTTTGCCTCTTCTGCTTTCTTCCTTCTGTCTATTGTGTATCAGCTCTCCCATCTCGTTCTCCCCAGTCATTTGGATGAAATCAAGGGATCTTCATAATGTGTGCGTGGAAGCAGAGAGTTGTGTGAGTTGTGCGCTTACATTGTTCAAGAGTATGTATTTTCAAATGTGTTTGCCAGTTATCCACCAACGTTTGCCTTTGTGTGTGTGTGCCGGTGTCCCTGCATGTGCGTGTGTGTGTGTGCATGAAGTCCACAGACAAAATGCAATAATTGAAGGCCCTCCTGCCGATTTCACACAATCAACGTGGCCACACTGGAGGTGATGAAAGTGAATCAAAGATTGAAGGGAGAGTTGCTTTTAAAAAAGGCTTTCAGAGCCCCCTCCCCATCCCTCAATTATCCCCACAATGCCTTATTAATACTATACCCACCTTCACTGCATCGCACCCTTTTTATTTCTTTCACTGCTTTCCACATCAGAGCCACACAGTGTTATGTTCACAGTACCCAGTGCGTTCATATCTTAATATCTGACCAGCTCTCCCTCATTGCTTTTCCTTTTTTCCTTCCTTCCCCCTGAATCCGTCCTCCACTCCAACCTTGTCCTTCATATTTTTTAAAACCCACTGCCCTTTGCCTTCATATCTGCCCAGATCTCCGTCACTGTCACCCCCCTCTTCTGTTCTCCTTCGCTTCCCTCCCCTTTACTTCGCCCCCTTCCCTCCACCTTTTTTTAATCCTTTTTAATGAAACAGAGGACCCTGCTGCCAGTGGAGGTGATCCTCATTCGCCAGTCCCAGTGTGCACTGATTGTCTGTCTGCAGAATGGCTGGGGAGAGGGCTGAATAGGATAGATGAGTCTGTATTGGCCCTACTGCTGTAATTCTCATAATGCTGCTACCCCTATACCACTGCCACCACTCTCTCAGTCATCCCCTCTCTTCTTTTCCCTCGCGTAAAGAAAGATGAGGCTTGGAGATGTGATCCTGGAGATGAATGCAGCCTTATTACTAAAAAAGCAAGGTGGAACTGTGCCATTAATTGTTCTGCATTCGGCGTTAGCACAACGTAAGGGTGAAGCTCAGGGCTTGTATCATGGCTACGGTTCAGAAAAGGGGGCTGGTGAAAAGGAAGGAATAATAGAAGGGAACGAGAGAGGAGGTTGTGTCTGTTATCATCCACAACACGTTTGCGTTTGATGTCGCCACCGTCATTTTCCTCCGTGCGTCTAGATCTAACCAGAGAGCGGTTTCGGGATCACAGCGACACAGGGGAGAAAATATTGAATCAATGCTTTTGCCGGCTCTTGAAAGCCGGGTTAGCGTTTGATGCTGCGACACTGGGTGAGAGTGAGAGAAAAAGAAAAATGTGTATGAGGAAACAGTCACCCTCTCCTTCAAACCCTCCCCTTCTTTTATTTTCCTCACCCCTTTGCTTTCTTTCTGTCTTTCTCTCTTGTCTCTCTTCACTGCTTACCGTTGTCATTGTCTCATTTAGCTTGTCTAAAAATATAGTCTTCCTCCCCAGAAGTAAAGAGGGAGAAATTTCGACATGTGTGCGTTACCTTTTTATCTGCGAGGCAGGGAGAGGAATCTTGGGGGAAATCAGGTGTCTTAATGACAGCAGAGTGTGCAGCATGGGTAATGCCGAGCGCTGGCATTTGCAGTACACGCATTAAATTATTCACATCAAAAACTCATTGTTTGTTACCTGACAGAGCCGCGGAGAGAGGTGGAAGGATGATGGAAAAGCGTGATGAATTAAACATCAGGAGGATGGAGTGCCTCAGAGAGAGTGAAAGAGAAAGCAAAAGGAGGGGGGAGAGAGACCAAAAGACAGGAAGGTGCATTCAAATGGGATGTTTAGAATCTAAACATGCACTCTTGTCTTTTGAGAGACGAGAGGTAGAGTTGAAAGAATGAGTATGTATTTACATCTGTGATTTTTATGATAGCGTGGAAGACTGTTTATAGTCCCCACCTATTATCTCTGCCACCAATGACAGGCAGCCAGGATGGAAATCAGGAAGTCGAAACAGGAAGTGAAAAATGTAAAATCTTGAGCGTTAGAATGAACATATAACCCTTTTTTTGTCTTCTCAGAGAAAAGTAAGTTAAACCAGATCCCTAGTAAAATACTAAAGAATATTAGTCTTGTGTGGGCAGCAACCATGAGTCGTTTTGTGTTTTTGTTGGGAGTACTTAACTACTGAAACTACAACAATAAAGTTTCATTTTTTATTTAACCATTTATTTTGTACTGTATTAGAACACTCGTTGACAAGCACCATCCCTAAGGCAGCAAAAGTAAAAGGTTGGGTGTCACTTAGGCTCCTACATACACAGTCGCAATATGACTATGTATGTAGTCAGTCTCATTGTGGTAAACCTGCTCAAAGAAATGGTTTTTGCTAAGCATTGGCAAATGTTCAGTTTGTGCAGTTTGTTATAAATTTATATCATATGTGCATTCAAGAAGTTTGCATGCTTTCCCTGTGTTTGCGTGGATTCTCTCTGGGTCCTCTGGCTTCTTCTTACAGCCCAAAGACATGCAGTCAGTGGGGTTAGGTCAACTGGTGACTCTGCAAATTGGGTGTGAATATGAGTGCGAATGGTTGTCTGTCTCTTTGTGTTAGTCCTGCGTCATGCAGGTGACCTGTCCAAGGTGTAGCACGCGTCTCACCCTATGATAGCTTGGGATAGGCTCCAGCCCCCAACAACCCTGATAAGGATAAGCGGAAGATAACGGATGGATGGATGTGCATTCAATATTTTTTTTTTCTGTGACTTTTCCTAAGTAGCTTTAGATTTCCCAAATACCTAACTTTTTTTTTAACCCTCTCAAGGCAGGCGTTGCCGATTTGCAACAGTTAAAAACTAACAACCTGATTACCCCACATACATATTTTATGAGTTTTTTTTACTCAGAAGTACCACTGCAGGACTTGGTTGTGCATTAGCAACAAAAAGTTTAATTTGAGCCTGAGAGGGTTAAATTAGTAATAAAAATATTAATAAAATACAAATATTGGGTTAAGTTCCAGTGGTTTGTATAAAGATGACTTAAGAGACGTTTAGACAACCCTGGGTGGTCTTGGGTAATCTTTAGCCAGCTGATCTGGTACATTTTTGGGAATACCAGATATCAATTCTGTCTGGGCAGAGCTTTATCCAGTGAAAACACTCCAGAGGTTTGCATGATCATCCATAGGAAGGACTCTTTTTCATATATTTTGACACTGATGCTTTAACAAAAATAGCAACTAACATACAAAAAACCTCCCGGACTAAACAGGAAGTCAGCGTAAACCAGAATTAAGTGCAAAGTTAGGGCTAGTTAACAGCTTTGTGAGAATTGATTTTGATGGGAAAAGACATTAGCAGCAAGTCTAGCAAATTAATGTTTAAGCATTCTTTAAATATGGATTAGATTTAATACTTCATGAAGTACAATGATAATAGCTTGTTTCACAGAAACATAATGTAGCACTTAACAATGTACTGTAATTAATACATTATGCTAAGTTGTATTATGTTAATTTCTGATGGAGAAATTAAAAATAGATTATACAGCCAGTCTGAGTGTGTATCCTCTTGATTGGGGAGCAGAAAGCAAGCGGGGTAGAGCGAGGGGAAAAACACATGCATTTATCAAAGGGTGATTAAGTTTAAGGCAATGATTCACTAAATATTTAACAGCTTTGCTTGGTGCAAAGTATATCATGAATTATAGATGGTGAGGATGAGCGTGTCTTGATGTAAGACAGTGTTTAAAGACTTAACCTACAATATGGGAAGAGCAATTACCATTGTAATAAATGAGAGACGAGTGAAAAAAGACCGTCTATTCGTTATTTCTAATTAATTTCTGAGGATGATCACAAGGGGAGGGGTAGGGAGAGGATGGGGCCACGTCCATTAGTCCCTGACACTTTGGGGCCCTTTTTGTCCTTGATAAATGGACTGTATATGTTTCACCAATGAGATGCTCAACAGCAGACATGCAAAAGCTTGAAGACACACACACGATCACGCATGATGTTCACATGCACACACAGAAAACATTGCATATATTTTCTTCAATTAATGAGGACACAGCAGAGCCTTTTTCCCTTTAAAACTATTCTAAGTTCATTATTTTCTGAGTATGTATTTCTAGTTTCAGTTCAAAATATCACATATATCAGAAAACTGCAGTATCAGAAAACTCCTGGTTTTTAGCCGAGGATAAAATGGACTATTTCCGATGTCTGTATATTTAATCCACTTGAAATTCACTGAGTGATGGAGTAGGAGCAGCCAATGTGGACAGAACACGTGGAGTTAACTTCAAGGCAGCGAACAAGACCCTGCTGCCTCTATCTTTCTCTCTAAGTGGTCATTTTAGATGTAAATACAGCACAAAACATGGGAATGCTGTTGTCTATATTCATGTTATTGTCAGACAACATTATAGCTGGAACATCAGGATTTTATTCGTGCGGCGCAGCATCTTGGTGACTGCTTTGTATGTAAACCTAATGCATTTAGTTTCATTTAATACTGCATATGTGTTCCTGCTGCTTTAGTGGGAATTCAGCTGTATAAAAGCACAGCATATATGAACATAAAAAGTAGCAGAACGGCAAACATCACAGAGCTGACAAAAAGCCAGCTAACTTTAGTTTGCACTGAAGCACAAAGGGGAACACGACAACGCAGCAACCCACAGCCAGTTACAATTTATTGGTTTCACGTCAATGTCAAAGTTTACACAATGGGCACATGATCAAAGCCAATGAAAATGTTGGCCTGATTAGCAGTGCAGCCTGCTGTGGATATTTCTATTGTTGTAAGGAAACTGAAATGAAATGAAAAATGGAATAATCAACAGGGTCTTCAGCTCCTCAGATGCTAAGAGGACGTAAAATCTCAGTTGACAACAACGCGTTTAGCTGTATCACCAGGGCCAACAAATCTGGATGGCTCTATCATAAGCACATATTCTGCTCTCATGCAAGCAATGAAAGACTCATTACAATTCCAAAGATTGTTTTTCTGATCTCTTGTCAAGAAGGTTGATTTTACTACCAATATACTTAAGTAATTATTTGTAACTTTGCATAACTAACATCGTGTGTGTCTGTGTGTGTGTGTGTGTGTGTGCAGTATATGCTTGCGCTACAGATCCGTCTTGACTAATACTTTGCCTGTAGCCACTCTGAAACTACTTCCTGTCATACAAATTCTCTTTATATACCCTATATTTCCTCTATGTTTCCTCCCCTTGATTTTATAAAGGATCCAGCATCTCCCAGCAATGCTTTCACAAATTTCATTAGGTAAGGGGTAAGCGGGGCGGTGCACTGGTTTTTCAACTTTCACTGCGCATTACTTGTTGTCATATCACTAAGGAAGAGAGAAGAGGTCTGCGTACAGGCCTTATATTCAAAGTCACTGGAGCATTCCATGTGTAGTGCTCTAAAATATTGATGAGTTAGCAAAAACACACTGGGTCCTGTCATTTTAAGGAACACAGGCGGATGGAAGTCACAAGGAAGAGGGACGATACCGCCTCTCCTTTTTTTTCAGCCTGTAGCCATTTTAACTGTCAGTGAAGGTAATTTGCTTTTGCACAACTCCAAGACAAGCACAGCGAAAGTCAACTGATAGGCCATTAAGTATAAACCGTGGATAAACAAAGGTTTAATCAATAAATCACCTATCCATCTATCTATCTGCGAATCTATATGGTTATATGTCTGTGTACTTCAGGCTCATAATATATGCATTTTAATAAGCCGCGATGATCTATCAACATTATTCATTGCATTATTCCATTAGATGCGCTTAATATATTTAACATGCAAGCCAAAGGGGAAAAAAATCACCATCAATTGTGAAGAAACACTTTTTTTCCCCAGCACTTGTTTGCATCCAAAGAAACCTTTCTTTTATTCAATCCTCTGCTCTTGTTTAATTGATTATTTGTCTTTTTGCAAATTTTATTTCACCTCTGTTTTCTCGTTCTTTCTTCGCCTGGAGTTGAGAGAGACTGTTTGGTTTCAGTGGCTTGTGGGGCTACACTGATGTTAAGCCTATCTGGTTTGTCTGTGTGTAGTCTTATTGATCCTTGGCTAAGACATTAGATCTGAACGTCATGTCAAGGGTTTGGTGACCTCTAGCAGCCTCTCTCCAAGTGATAGCTTTGATAAGCCTCATCCCGCTCTCTGTTCTATATAGAGCCGTGCCCTAACCTTTAGCCCGACTCTGTGTTTGAGCCTGACCTTTCTTTGATGTGTAATACATACCACGTGCCGTCCCACCACTGAACATACTCATTCAGGCACAAGATATACACACATGTAACCCCCCCCCCCCCCCCCCCCCCCCCAACACACACTCACACACATACACCCCGTTAGTCAACACCCTGAAGCACCAACTCCCATGGAACCTTATTAAAACCACCTTCAGTGAAAATGGGGGAAGTTCTCAAAGTCTCTATAACTTGTATAATGTGTTGTATGAATAATGTTTTCTTCTCCTCATTTCCCCCTCTTCAATCGTTAATGCAGAAAAGCAGAGGCATCACTCACACAAAAAGACAAACGCCCAAGTCCGCTTGCCACTGATGGGCATGTCTTATTTACTAAAGGCAACAACCTGGCCTGGCAGGAAGCAAACACACACACGCACACACCGTGATGTGCATGCGTGGAAAACGCAATCACATTTGCACAATCGCATCCCTGCATTCATGTGTACATGCTGTCTTAGATACTCTCATGCACACAGGCCTACACACACACACATGCACACACACACACACACAGCATTTCCGTTTGATGTTTGCCAGTCATCCAAGATCCCTTACAGCCTGCCTTGCCTCCTACCAAATAACAGTCTTCATTAATTAAAAAAGAAAAGGCAGTGTTATTATAATTCTCTTTGCTTGGCCCTTGATGTAATGGAGGGGGTGTGTGGTGTTTTGTGGCTCTTCGAGAGTTTGCTTTCATCATCGTCTGAGATTCCCTATGGCTTTGCCTTACTGCCATCAAACTCTCTTTTACTTCTTTTTGTCTTTTCATCCAATGAGATGAAGTTTGGAAAAGTTGCTCCAGCCCAACAGGATCCTTTTTAGCAGTTAATGCCCTTCCCAGCTGGCAGGCAACTAACAGCCCACAAGCAGGCACCAGCGGCAATGTCGGACAATGTTATTAGCTTTCCAGCTTTTTTCAACTCATAGCTGATGGCTTGAAATTAGTATTGGCTTAAAGCAGCCAAACGCTTGCCGACTGTTTGCTCCGCAGGTCAGCTTTGTTTACGGTTTTCCTTGTGCATACAAGGTTATGGATATTAGATTTGAGCAGCTCAATTTTAAAAAGTAACAAACCAGATCAGGGTGATTTAAAAAAACAAAAGAAAAAAACATAATTAAAGTTACAGTGCTGGACAGAAACACTTTATATCTACATTTGGCCACTTTGAGAGGCATGAAACTAGCAGAAGACGAATGGAGGGACAATTAGAAGGACAGACAGGCTAAAAAAACATTACAGAGCAGCGTGACAGACAGACAGGTTCAAAAGGCTGATGAGAAGAGGAAAGAAAATGAGTGAGAAAATGGGGCACGCTGCTGCACTCTGTTTGCAAGGGCTAAACTTATTAGTCCATTCTTAATGCCTCTCACTGCAGATAGCATTAAGAAATACACGGTAATGATGATTTGTGTTCTCCTCAGCCAACAGAGGAAGAGGAGCCCACTTATTCCACATGAGTGTTATAATTGGCACCTTATTGCATTAGGGTAGAATGCACTGTGTGATTTCCTGGGTGTCATTTTTGACTAATGGATTCTTAAGAATAGTAATCTAATCGCTGTCATTATTTCATCTTTGCTGCTTTCAGAAAAAGCCGTCGTGATTTAGGTGGGGGAAGGAGTTTTAGCCGTGGATGTGTTGGGGCATGTTGCAAATTAATCTGCACACCTTGTAAACAGAAAGAAAGCAAACAGAAATCAATTTGGCTGAGTGAGGAACTCCACTCTCAGGGCTTTTAGCATCTGCATTAAGCCCAAGTTGTTTGGGTTGTAGTTATTTTGCTTTTTTTTTTTTTTGTTTCTGTGTTTGCCTGACAACTTTGTCAAATCAGCCCACTTATGTTACTTGTCAACATGGTATGCTATTTCCTGCTTCAATCAAGTCCTGTTTCTAATTGTAAAGCTAAATCATCAGTACAGATATGTTTTCAGCCATTATTAATAGCAGCTGCAGAATGGCATGCTTGTTATTTGCTGGTGTATTTTTCAGCAATCTCCAGCTCCCTATTACTTTGTGTTCAGTAATCACACAGTTTCAATACACACCCTAGCATCTCATAATGCCTAAAAATCCGAAACCTCTGCAGCTCTACCAGTCCCTCTGTTTCCATTTCCACATACCTTGATCCCGGTGTTGTGTCATTAATAGAGGTGATGTGCTGTTTATTTTATTGATCATGTGTTTTATCCGAGCATCAATGCTGAGTTCACTCACTGGCATGCACATTCCCTTTATCAAAACAGACACTGGACCTCTGCTTTGAGGTTTTCATCAAGCAAAAACACCCATTATGGTCTCTGACTGGCTGGCTTGCTCAGAAAAAAAAAAAATACTGCTGGTGTTCCCCTGACATGCAACATCCCAATTATGCCCACACAGACGAGAATATACACTTACACAGGTCACATAACACAGACACGCACACATACAGACACACAGCTACATAAGCACTCATAATTTTGTTTGAAGCTCTGACACACATTTCGCATGCTCACAAATATAGACTAGCTGTTTTCTATACAGACGTATAGTAGGACTCTCTCTCTCTCTCTCTCTTGCTTTTTTATACATCCTCAGAAATACACACACGTATACACACACATTCATTGAGCCTTTGGTTTTCTTTTCAGACTAAGGAAGTGCAGGAATGTCAGAATGGAGGCTGATCTGATCGTCAGGAGAGTGTCCTCCTGAATAACCCTCGACACACACGTGCACACAAAAACACAGACACACACTCCACAGCTGAACATGCACCATAGATACACACACACACACACACACACACACACACACACACACACACACACACACACACACACACACACACAGACAATGAGACGGTCCACCACACCTTCCCGACATGTCTTATCACCCCTCTACCCCCCTTCCCCGCAGCCTTTTTCCACCATCCCTCCTGTCTGCCCCCCCCAACCCACCCTCCTTACCACCACTGTCCTTACCACCACCCCCCCAGCCTCCAGGGAGAAAAGGCTGACTTGCATTCAGCAGCATCTCTCAGGAAAGAAGAAATGAATAAAAGAAAGGAGATGTCCCGTTGACAGTCAATGTCTGCGCTGCCAGGAGCCAAAATAACTGTCAGCAAATGCTCGGGACTGTCCAAAATGCCACAGAGACATTAAAAAAACAAAACAAAAAAAATAAAAGGATTGATAAATAAATAAATGCATGAAATTTAACAAAGAAAGAGGGGAAACCTTACTGTCACCTGCGGAAATGAAACAGAATTACAAGCGAGGTGTAAAATCGGCTAAAAAGAGAAGGAAGCATCGCCAAGCTCGCTACATTGTTCAATCAGTCGTATACGGTTAAGAACCCTGAAAGAGTAGCAGTTGCTATGGTGTTAAGGTAAATAGAGCCCCTAAAAATAAACACATATGCAATACAATAAAACTATTTTGCTCAAGTGAGTGCAGTTAGAGTCATTTAAAAGCTCCACGTATATTTTATGTGCTTTAACCAACACAGTGGAAAGCGGTCTATCCAGCTGGGCACCATGCTGATCACTGCTTCAGTGGGGCCACACTTTGGAGGGCATTTCACTTTGCAACAAGCAAACTATGCTGTGCACACTCTTGCCTCGTGTGCAGTCATCACCGCACTTTTGTTCTCATGCAGTGCACCGTCAAAGTATAATTAAAGGGACGTATGATTACAACAGCAGCTTATGCGTTACATTATGGTGCCTACGTAGTCATTTGTATAATTTCCAACAGTAATTGGACTACTTTTGTACAAGCCACAGTGCCACTGATTGTGTTCTAGTTTGATTCATGGGAGCACTTTAGCCAAATGCGTTATTTGTTTTAACACTGTGAAAAAAAAAATTGTTCTCAGGCACAAGTAATCAGCATTTTCATGTATCTCCTGTATGACAGTGTAGTCATCTGTCTCTATCTGTAACTACATCCTGAAAGCTGTTGGAATTCCTACTCTATACATTTTTCTCTGTGCTTTGTCTCTAATGATCATTAATTGCAATAGATCTGAGAGGGCCCGGATGACCTTATATGCCAGTATCATACCTAGGACCACTTCTTACGGCAGACATCCTAATCGAGTGCATGTCTAATTTATGGGGCTGGAGTTTGCCATTAAGGGCCTGATCCATGGAATTAAATAACTAGCAGACCTTCGCTGGTCCCGGACGGTGGGCGGAGGAGGAAGGGAGATAGCATGATGAATTGCCCACCCCTCCTCTACCTCATCCTTGACTTTGAAAAATACTGTCTCTGCATTTTAGGTCAGCTTCTGACAACAATTAGGCACAGTGAAATAGATAGACTGTGACCCTACCCCCCCTACCCCCTTCTTTTAGTGGTTTTTTTTTTCCTTTCTCCTGCCATATCCTGTGTGTTTGAAAGATAAAAAAAAAAAATACAGGAGGTTATAGGAGTAAATATGGGCCGGCATGAGCTGTAAAGGAACAGCAAAATGTTGAGAAAAACAAAGAACCTGTCTAAATACAATTATAATACTCATTAATCAGAAATAAATTTATCAATGGGTACCCCTTTCATTAAATATTCATAAAAACAATCTGACTGGATTTCATCATAAAGTAAGCTTTGGTCAGAGGTTCACATCAGTACTCTTTATAAAGAGGGAACATTGAAATAATACTATATAAACAGCATGTAATGATACGTCTTTTTTCACAGGTGCATATTTTTTTGTCTTCTTTTTATTTTCCACAGAATATTTTCATGGACATTGCTATTGATCTTGCCATGTGACGGAGGTCGAGCCAGCTAATTCCCTTTTTCATTACAGCAAAGCCCCCCGAATTCTCTTAGTAGAGCTGCCTCTTAGGGGCATCCAATCCCTGGCCTCTCCCAATGACATGAATATAAGCCTGTGCTGATGGGGCCTGGTGTAAATGTATTAGCCCTGCGCCTGTGCCCCTAGCCTAGCCAGCCATAATTATGTTAGGAACCAATGAGACAGCTGGGAAATCAATATGCTAAGACAGATTGAGTGGAGATGTGTGGCCAGTGGAGTGGGAATAGAGAGCTCTGGCAGCTCCCCGTGGTGCGAAGGGGCTAGAGTCGACGATTAAGCCATAGACTTAGCATTTACTGCTAGGATTCACTGCCTGAATCTAGTTAGCATTTAGGGAAAGATCCCTGCGAGCAGACAATGTTACTATTAGATTGGAGGCTTCACTCGTTAGCTGAGTGGCCTATCATCTTTGGAGGTCGGGTAGTGGCATAAGTGCTTCAACATGCACAGCTTTGAATCCATGATTCTTGTGGTCTGTGCTCACTTTACCAGTATGTACTGTAGAGTCTTGCTTAAAGAGTAGATTTCAGATGACATTTTGCTATAAGATTGGGCTGCCAAAGGTCATAATATCACTGATGCTGATATTCTGAGCTAGTTTATCAAGTCATTAGAAGTACCTGAGTCTGCAAAGCAGAAAAATGTGGATGGTTCCTTCAGCACAATTCTTTTTTCCTTTGGGATATGCTTCATTCTCTTAATTTCAAATGCTGAGAAAGAAAGTATGCCTGCACTGTAGTTCAGCTGTTTCATTTTGTTATAGTTATGGCAGCCATGAGTTGAGAGAAAGAAAACTACAAGCACAGGCCTTGGTACGTTACTCTTCTCTGATCTTGATGAGCAGCTGGGAAGGAAATGAATAATTGGTGCAGGGGGCAGGGGTGGGGGTGGAGGGCGGTTGTGGGAGCAGGACAAGTGGAGTTGGGTTAAAGAAGATGGTGGTTCAGTCTTAACTTTGATGATAGTCCACATAAGCCGAAGCGCTGCTGTAATTTATATTCAATTAAGCAGGGGGGGGGGGGGGGGGGGGGGGTTACAGATTCAAGACAAAGGCTCCGTGTTGAGGTGGAGTCAGAGGGAGAATTTAGAAGGGAGGGTGTGTGTGTGTGTGTGTATGCATGTGTGTTTGGGGGGGTGGGCGGTGGGTGGGGAGAGTTGCATCTGCTCTCAGCCCCAATCAGCGGCCTTGAAGGCACTGTCCCTTAACAATGGACCCCATCAGTGCGGGGAGCGGAGTCACAGGCATAAGTGCACCCAATAAGTGTGCAATTTCTGCCCATATGACCATCCTGACACAATTGCTCTAATTTTCCTCCTTTGAAATGACTGATAAAAGACTTAGGTAATTGCTACGCCACAGAATTTCTTCCATGATCAGGAGGAAGGAGGAGGGAATAACTGAGGGACAGGGAGCAACAGAGAGAGACGGAGGGGTGTGTGTCTGTGCGCGTGTGCGTCTGTGTTTGTGTGATCATGGGTGAGAAGTGACACAGCCCCAGGGCCTGACGATGGAGACTGGAGTGTCAGTTTGTGAAAAATCCCAAATTAATACTTGTCGTTTCCTTTTCCCCTCTCTGAGTGGTCGTCCTCTGCTTCCACCAAGGATCTTATTAAGAGGAGGTAATTTGTCCTGACAATGTATCGGAAATCACTCAATCAGATGATTTCTTGGAAAATATATTCAAAACATTGTGGTGTGGAGTTGAGGTGGCGGCTAATTCTGATGCTTATATGTCTGTCTCCCACTCAGTTTTTCAGTTTCTCTGCAGAAGTGAAACCTAACGGTGAACTTATTAAAGTGACACAATAAATGTCTCTTTTTTGGAGTCTCCTTCCCGCTCACACGCTTATTAGTGATGCAACTGGACCCAGATGTTATCATCAGTCTTCAAAAAATTCTTTGACCGCATTTCTTTTCTGTTTGTGTGTGTGTGTGTGTGTGTGTGTACTTTCAGGTGCATGTGTGCCGCTGGAGTCTGAAAGCTTAGCTCCAAACCTGTGTCACTCCTCACTATGACCTTGTCCTTTGTAATCAAGCCTCTTTTATCTGATTCCTCACATGTGTGTGCGGCGTACTCACACCCATCTCATTGAAACACCATGTATTCTGGACTGTGGCCTTACTTGATTGGAGTTCAGTTACAGGGATAGATAGAGAGGTAAAAGATGTGCACTTGGAGTCAGAGGGAAATAGATAAGAGAATAGTAGTTTAGTCGCCTCAGTAACTAACTAACCTGACAGCACACCCAATCAGCTTCTCAAAACTGTGTGTGCGTGTTCTTGTGTACGTGTGTGTGACACGGTGTGACAGACTCCTGAGGTGCTGATTCTAAACACAGTCTCTGCCAGTGCCTGGGTAATGTTGGCTAATAGCTTAATCAATACTTATTATGGCCCTATTGGTTCACTAAAGTGAGAACAGAATCTCACCAAGCGCAGTGCCTCAGTGGAGAGAATGAAAGACGGAGCAAAGGAAGAGAAGAAGAAGTGTCTTCTGCTGATCCAGATGGACAGCCTAACCTCCCTCATGGGATTTCCTTATTCAGGAATCCAATTTTCCCAATGTGATTGACTCGGATTGGATCACATGGAATAAGGCTAACTCTTTTAGCACACCCAATAAAGCACTAATGGGCTTTGTCCCCCATTTTCCAACTTTTTCCCTCCTCAACTCGACTGGTCGTTCGCAATTAGCACTGGCAAGGCAGTGGGTGGTCGAGAAATTAAGTGATGGGGAGAAGGAATGAGAGTAGAGGGGCATGACGAAGAAAGAGAAGAGGTGATTAGTTACAAATAGCAGTGGCACAAGCGTTTACTGAACACCATGTTCTTAGGGCATCTTTAGAAATATGATCAAATTAAATCGAATGGAGTATACTTACAGTGCACATAAAGCAAGATTAAGTTTGTTAGACTGGTGCCAGACAGCTTAGATTTATATGTTATTAGTGTTACTGTAGTAAAAGCAGGGTTGTTGGAATTGTTGTAATGGCGGTTAGAAGTGGTAATAGTTGTAATCATAGAGGTAATGCACTAACATTGGTGTTCAGACTGAGACTGAGCTGTAAATCTGACTGAATATGCTGTAATATTAAAATGAAGAGCACGGTTATGATAAACAATGTAAGCAGAGACATAAATACACAGTGAAAGGACATGAATCGCATCTCATGTGATGTTTGCAAAAGTGCAAAATTTAATTTACTAGAAAAAATTAGTGTAATTGAAAAAAAATACAGTCTAAATGCAGCAGTTAGTTAGATGTATATACTTGTACGGTCTTCATTAAATCTGAATGCTTCAAATGTAATGAAATTCATTTAGTACTTTAATACGCTCACTTAATGAAAGAATATAAATTGAAAAAATACGATCGGGATAAATTATTATCAAATTGAGCCACTTCTTAGAGAGAAATGATTTAGTGCAGCTTTATGGATGTTATTAATTAAATATTTTACACATAGTTGTGGCAGCTTCAATTCAGCTCAGTGTTCAGTGTTGAAGCAAAATCCATATGTATGCGACTTAGACTGAAAATTTTGCTAATGGAAATATTTGTTGCTAAAGGTATTGGTCATTTATCTTTTTTTATAATTCAACGTTGTTTTCTCATTATAATATTTATAATTGCCACAGAGTATATATAAAATGCATTTTAGACCAATCCAAGCCAAAAATGCGAAGTAACTCTAAGCTGCATTCTTCCTAATGTCCAGCAGGAGGCGACTACTCTGGCTACAAAAAGAAGTCGGGGTGCATGGAGGTCGGGGGGGAAAACAACTTGACTAAGCCCTTTCCAGATGAGTTTGTAGTTTTTAGTCTTACTAATGATCTTACTGATGATAAATTATGTTAGATTCAAAAAGGTCAATAAACAAACAATTTTTTAGGGCGGGCCTACCTTGTGATTGACAAACCACTAATTTACAGGCATGCAGTGTCAGATCGGCCAGTCACTTGTCATATTGATTTTTATTGTGTTGTCAGCTTAAGGCGTGGGTGACGTCACACGGCTTCATTCATCATTTGTATACAGTCTATGGTAATTCTGAATAGCATATAGGCCAATGTCATGCTCTTCAAAACCACAACAGATACTAGTATACTTGGAATTAGCATTAAACATGTGTTTTATTTAGCGTTAGATACTACACTTTGGATTTGAGTTGCATTTGATGACTTTCCCATTCGACTTTTTGCTACTACACAGTATGCATGTCTTCTAAACATATCTCCTACTGTGTTTTGTGCATCTTTTGTCATTTCATTTCTGCCAAATGGCTTCAGTAGTCGCAAGTCTTTTCGACAGCCAGCTCTCTCCTGGCTGCCATCATCAGACCAGCTTGCAGTGAAATAGATACGCTATGAAAACTCACTGTTGTGTACGGTGGCCATGTAGAATAAGGAGATTGGATACCACAAAGCAATGTTCTGCATTTCAGCTGCGCTACACTGGCATTGTGTGGAAAATGTTTAGAATGGGCTCTGATTGCACAAATCAAACACAGATGATGAAAAAGTGACACGCACGCACCAATCTTGCAAGCTCTCGTTTCTGTTCACAGGAACCTTGCAGGGAAAAGAGGAGGACTCACCGCAGGAAATAGAAGCATTGATTGACAGATTAATCATTCTGGTGCTGAGTGTATGTGTGTGCGTATCTCGGAGCGAGTGTATGTGCATGTGCAAACGTGTGTGCGTGTCCCAACTGACCTTGACAGCTCAGTACTAGCGCAGCAGCCACGTCCAAGAGTCAGTCATTCAGACACAGCTGGTGGCTCGTAGCTACCAGACTCTGCAGCTAACAGTTAACACTGTGTCCACTCTACAATTATCCAGCAAGAGAACACTTATCAACTACTGTGTGCTTTAGAATAGCATTGCATTAATTTCAAATTTTACAAGCTATTTAAACAACCTGAGGTGTAATTAACAGCTTAAGATAATGGGTAATATTATAATGACTTTAATATCTTAAGTAACTAATTATCTTTATTTGATTCTGACTGGTTAGCATGGCTAAATCCATTGTGTTTTGTGTCCTCTGTGGCAAAGTCAATAGCATTATCTGCTGTAGGTGTTTTTTAATTACTTTAGCGTTAGTATCAAAGCATCACACAGTTTTCTCTTTTTCACACTAACTTGAGTCCTGCACTACAGTAGCCTGTGTTAACCTTTTTCCCATCCTACGGCTCCCGGGGGCCTGACCCTGAACTCAGTCACCTTTGACAGCTCCTCAATATCATCTCCATCCCCCAAGCCACTGATCTTAGAACAGATATTTTCTTATCCTTCTAATGGTTAAGGTTAGGGAGCTAGTCCAGAGTAATCTGATCCCGAATCTGTGGTGGGAGACAAGTTATTCCTCGGGCATCTCTGCTGCTCAACAAACACAGAGAGCGAGGCGAGCCAGGGGGCAGTATGGGTCTTGCAACCTGCCCTATAGCAAGGTTGATGTTGTGTATTTGTGTGTGTGTGTGTGTGTGGGTTTACACATATGCGTACACATACATTGCATTTTCTTTGAATTTTGGAGCACGAAATATGTGCCTGCATATTCTAGCTGAAATTCGAATCGTCTTTAGCTTTTTTGTACAAACATGTGTGGGAACTCAGGTGTGCCTGTGTGTGTGTTTGTGTAAATGCCGGCCTGTCGAACTTGCAGACGCAAGGGAGATGTCATGTTCAGTTTGTGTTTGGCTAACCCTGTGGTCTCCACCCCTAATAGCAGGGTCTATGGGGTGTAGGCACATGCCAATATTCATTGGCAGTTGAATCAAGCCACTTAGATACCATCTGTAAACAGCACTCAGAGGGCCTTGAATTAAACTGAAGACTGGAAACATTGGTGCTCGCTGCAGAGATTACCAGGTTCAACCAGGTTAATGGGCTCTGTGGCCATAGATCAGTTATATAGATATTGGCAGGCATGTGCACAAAACCTCATGTCTTCTATGTTTCTGTGTTAAATTACAAATTATTGTTGCTGTTATTTTAAGTATGTGGAGAACTCCATGAACTTGAGATTGCATTCATTACGCAGATCTCAGAAAGGCAAAGGTTAAATCAATATTCATCTTAAATGTTGTTCTTTACTTTCAATTATGAGTCAAATTCCTGATTACCTGTATGGCTCAATTATGTGTACGTGATATAAGATTCCCTATTCTTAAGTGACAGTTTGAAACTCAATACATGCAATGCATAATTATTCATTTCCTGGTGATTGTATACTTAACCATGTTGCAAAATTACAAAGGATAATTTACAACTGTCATTCAAAACCAGTATATTTTGGTGAAATGACACCACCATGCATCATTTTGATGTCAACCAATCAGTATTTCCCCCCTCTTCTTCCTCTCTCTCTCTCGTTCTCTCTCTCCCTCAGCCCCTCTCTGTCTCCTTACTCCCTTTCGCCACCATGGCGCTCTGTTCACCAACACTGATTCATAATCTATAGCTGTGCCTGGGAGACCAGCAGCTATTGATTTAACGCCTACAGTAATCCAGCGCTGTATCCGCTGCTTGTTAGAGATGCTGAGGCCTAGGAACTGGGGCTTGCAGAGGTAGCCAGACAGAGACTAGGACAGATGTGAAGAATTGTTTGGATTCATTCCTTCACAGATTTTTTTCTTTTTAATTGTCTCAATAAAAGACCAATTTTGGATAACAGACTGCCATCATCTTTATGGAAAATATAAATATTTGGGTGTTTGTATTATGTATTACAGGCTAGGTGAAATGGTTTTTTGAAGTAAAGTTTATTTTATATCAGAATATTTATGCAACATAATTCAACAAAATGCAGATCACATCAATGGTTCACAGTAGCTAATTGTATGTGGGAACTCCGTCCATCCATCCGTCCATCCATCCATCCATCCATCCATCCATCCATCCATCCATCCATCCATTAATTTTCTGTCACTTATCCAGGTGTGGGCTGTGAGGACAACAGCCGAATTCCAGACTTCCCTCTGTCTGCCCACCTCCACCAGCTCTTCTGGGGGAATACCAGGGCGTTGCCAACAAAAATATATAATCTCTTCGGCATGCCCCCAGCCTTCACCCTGGACTTCCACCTGGTAGGACTTTGCCGAATTATTTTTCTTATTTTTTTGTAATTGTTCAATATCAAAAATATAGAAATACATGTATGTGGACTGCCAGAAGCCCTCTATGAATAAATTTAACTTGAAAAATGTTTATAGTGTTTGCTACTTCCAAAAAACAAGCCCCCAATCTTTTGCACTAATTTGGAAATTATTCAACATCAGCATGCTTATTACGTTGTATGCACCATAAGAATGTGCGCTTAAAGTTTGAAGGATAATTGTGTTTTCTTGAACGTGTTTGGATACACTAACAGACCACCTGAGGAAACAGTGACTAATTTGTTTTCTGTGAACTGATATTTCAAGTAAATGTGAAGATTTACATGAAAAAAAAATGCTCAATTGTGCTCTTCTCTTTTTAAACATTCACCTTGCTTGTAGTCTGACAGGCTATGATTTTAACAATTTGAGATGATTGTTTTGGAATTTAGAAGTGTTATTGCTGGTTTTCTGGATAATTATTAGGTCATGTTGCTTGCCCTTTTCCCTCAATAACACATCTGTTTGTGATTCCTAAAAATCATAGCAAAACACAGATTTGTGTGATTTTATGCAAATTTTAAAACTGATCAGAAATCTGAACTATTAATGTCCAGGGATGATATGTCCTCTGAATGCAATCAGTTCCCTAAGGGGATGACCCTAGTCTGATGTATCTTAATTTAAAAAAATAAAAAAATCACACCACGTTCAGTCATGTCACATAAACATATTGTAAATATAAGTTTGGTTTAACACACCTTTAGCCCATAAGCGATTGGACAGATCTTCACAATTTACAGTGGTATGACACTTTATACCCGATATGTAGTAGCTATATGCGCCACTAGTTTATTAATGTACATATTTACCACTTTATCTTGCCACATGAAAATAATAATTCTATATTTTTCCCACTTTATTTCCACATGTATATCTAATTAGTCATGGAACCTTTCAGTCACAATTGTCCTTCTCTAAACGTCTGGCGCTGACAAGAGTCAAGATCTCCTCTGCGTCTGTTACAATAACCCACTGCTCATGCTTACAATTGCCTGCATATGATTTGGAATGAGCGACAGCTAAGGCAGCCACGACATATTCATACAGAATGCTAATCATGCATGATACAAGAATAATAGACAATGTCGCTTTCAGTTCATCAAGCATCCAGGTAAGTGGATATGTAATTTAAGTTATTATCAAATCTACCTAATTTGGTGTGGTCCATCCATCATGATAATAGCACCATTCTGTGCACACACTTTCAATTGTGACAAGCCTGTATATATATGGACAATACCTTTGGCATCAGAGTTCCTTTTCATTATAGATAATTGCAGTCCATGTATTTTAGATCTCTTCCCTGGATTTTCACGACAATGTAGTTCTTTGAATGAGTGACAAGAAAATGGTATGACCAGTAGACACAACCAAAAATCTAGTGGTGAGTTTCATTTAGTGTACAAATGTCTGTTTGAAGAGGGCAATTTTTTTTACAGCATTTTATAATGAGAATAATATGAGTATCGCCATGGTCCTTGTATTTCCTTTTAAATTGTGCAGTTTAACATTATGACCCTTCAACAGTTCATGTATAGAAAATTGAAGGCATTGAGTGCAAAGACAAACATGATGTTAAAGAATATATGAAGGTAAAGTATGAGATGTCTTAAATAAAGGTGCACCGTTCAATTCCTTAAGGTCCCTTAATCAAGATGACAAATGACAGGAAGGTTGAAGAGGAGTACTTATCTCAATCAGGTACAGACCATCAGCACAAAGACAGATAAACACGCTGACCTTCATTAGTCTGGCCAAATAATTAGCTGACCTCGTCAAATAAGCACTCGTGCTGCACACACTCAAGCACGTACGCACACATACACACTTTGCGCACAGTGGTTTGTATGTGCCTTTAATGAAAAGAGGACTGACGCACAAAGCTGATTGCTTTGTTCTGATGAGTTTCTGGCTTGAGTAGCCCACTTGATTGATGGATAGATGAACACAAGGATGGGTGGATGAAGACAGACAGAAAAGGAAAACTCTGGAGGAGATGAGTGCTTTTGTCGGGTAATATCACAGCAGGCAGGAACAAAAAGCTGTCTACTTGTTTTAATGTGCAAAATGTATTGATCAAATTGTTGCTGCAATATGCAGAAAGAAACATTAAAAAGCATTTTAAATGTATGCATCTTTATAAATCCTGCAAGACAAATTCTCGAGTCTAGTTGCAGCTACCTTGTAGGGAACAACCATACTTGTCCATGCAGTTGGGTCCTGTCATGTACTTTATGCTCACTTCACCATGACCAATACACTAATCTCTGCCATTCTCCTCTGGCTACAATGAGCTGAAGAAGGTTAACTTCACCTTCCAGGGTAAATAGAAAAATGAACAGAATGGCTGTCTGAGATGGGGTTATAAACAGTAGTCATTAACTCAGCTCTGCCACTTGCTGGCACAGAGGGAGATTTGTGAAAGGTCGTGCTTTGGAAGTCAGCTTTGCTGAGATGAAAAACAGCAACACACCAAAAAATTAAGAGACAATTTGTTGTTTCAGAGATACATGTGAATGGGACACACACGATCCAGTTTTAGTCTGTGAGGTTTTTTGTTTCTACATGTAAACTGATCTGACTCTAATCTGACATCTGATGTCAGATTCCTACGTTGCCTTCGGAGTCCACTGCAGACTTGGTCTGACACAGTCTCTGTGAGTGTCAAGGATGTAATTTGCATTGGAGTAACTGATACTTTAAGCTGAAGTAAGGGAACTCTTCACAAAAGGATAAATGCAACCACATCACACTGAACATCGTCAGCAGAGAGTTAAATATGTCAGAGACTTGAAGAATAAGTGCCTTCACTTACTCCAGTCCATTTCTAGGTCTTTGGCTTGACAGTTTTAGAACAGCGGTAATATATTCTGGCACCAGGTCTGAAGACAATTATGTGAAATTGCTGCTTTCTCATCTAGATTTGCCTGTCTCCACCATTTTCATCTCAATCCAATCCAATCTGAAACCATTTGAGCAAATAAAATGATATTTACTTCATCTTCTGTTACAAGCTTTCAAAATTACAGGCTTCAGGAAAAATCAATACAAAATGCCAGCTTAGCAGCAGATGTATGCTCTGTGAGAATGCTAACTTTTCCTCTTCATGTGTCTCCCCATCCTCCCACAGAGGTAGGGGGAGGAGACAGGGAGCAGGAAAAGAAGTTCCTCACCAACAACTAGGGGGGTGGATTTTGTGGTGGATGTTTATAAACTACTTGTGCTTGCAGGCCGAATGCACGATTGTCTTGTCCAAGACGCTAACCTTTAGCATCTCGCTGCGCTTCGGCGCATCTTACAAAGTTCACTGCGAGAAGGGAGTCTTGACCCTGCGGATGATTTGGAGGACTGAAATACCACTTTCATTTATTATTTATCCCGGCTGGCCGAGGGGAAGGCAAGCCGTGGCGCTGTCATACCTGACTGGCTAATGTAAGAAGTGGCCATCTCACTGCAACCCTGGGGAATCAAAGCCCATTACTGGTTTGAGAGATTGCCTAATGTCCACTGTGAACACACACCCTGGATCAAAACATTAGGATGAGAGGGAGATGTAGGTACACACAAACGCACTCCATTCAAACAAGACGTTGTGCAGCGGTTGGAGATGAGAGAGGAGTCCTGGAAAACGAGAAGTAAACATTTATAATTCAGATCTGGCCTTGCAAGACTTCTTGTTACTCCAGTACAGTCAGTTCGTTAGGATGTATTGTTTATTAGATTTTTTTTTTTTATTCTACAGGTGGAGACAATGCGTATAGCATTTGTATAACAAAGAACTCCTGTTTTTTTTTTTAGTAGTAAGAGGTAAATTTAAGACCGCCCATATTGACAATCTTACACAATCTTAAAGATAAGGACTATAGCGAGTTCAGCAATACCAAAAGGCCCCTAAGAACAGACCGGACAGCTAAAGTTGATGATTGCAGAATTCTTGGTATAAAAAAACTCTTTCCCAACATCTAACCAAGTCCAGGACGCGCCAAAGTAGAGTCGGCCTTTTGTTGTCTGCAATCAAGAGACTCCTTCATGAATGTAAATACAGAGGTTTTACCTCAACCACTGTTAACGCCATTCTTCCAAAAGATACTCTGTTATTTTGAGGTTGGTGGTCACGCATCAGTCCAAAATATTGGTTGATAAGTGGATCCAAAGCATATGACTGAGATATTTTTATACTCATCAAACCATTCAGTGACCCCTTTGGTGCAATATGAATAAAGATATTTCATCACAGAAAGAAAAAGAATAGGTTTGCAGTGACCCTCTCTAAGAGGACCTAAACTGCACCAACAAAGTACCACCCTTCCACATGAGAGAGCTAAAGTAGACCCTCACTGTACTGTTGAAGAGTTCAGATTTTACAGGTTTTTGTTTAATTTCTCATCCATCTGACTGTGTGAGTAAAGCTGTAATTTATTCACTGTCAAAAAGGTGTGCCAATAACACTTGCTTATTACAGAGACCATGTCTAATGGATAAGGACTACCTTTACACAGTTTCTCAGGTTGAAAAGTGCAATGACCACTTCTTTTTGTGTTCTTGTGTGCACGTGAGTGGGTGTATCTGTGTCGGCGTGTGTGTAATTGCCAAGATGGAGGCTTAATGACCCTTTGGATCTGCAACCGAGGTGTAGCTAATGAAGCGTATGTGTATGAAGTACAGGCCTCTGCCTTTAATGGGAGATTCCTATCAATACCACAGATCAGATTAATATTTCAAAGTTAATGTTTTTGTTGAGGAATTTGCAAAACAAACATGAGATGAGGCTTCACAGTCGCTTGTGCAGGAAAATGCAATTTTCTCAGACTTAGCCGCTCATCTTTTTAATTACAGACTTAATAGCTTTATAGATTTTTCAAAGATGAATTCTTATTGGCATTTTTATAATTACTGGTCTTTATTGCTTTTTATGAAAATAATCGTCAAGGCTCATTTACCCCACAAACCCTGAGGCCAAACAAATGCGTTTCAATGATGAGTGCAGATAACCTCCAAAACACTGGTTCTCATTTTTCCAACTCTTGAATTCTTTACGAATATCAGCATTATATTTTTCACTTAATGTAAATAAGTGCTTCGCACCCATAAAACCAATTACTAAGTCTTTTTTTTCTTCTTTCAGACAAGTGCTTTCAGTAGTGAATTTGTACAGACAGCAGTTTTATTGTTTAAAGATGTTGGCTGGACAGCGTGTTCAAACATACCGTGAACTCCAGAGGCAGCTGAAACCAGAACAATGCACATTGGCCTATGGGGGATGCAGAGTTGGCCAGAGTTTCACATGTCAACATACTATCAAATGTGGTGCTAAAATGAACGAACCTCCTCAGCATTAACACATGTACAGAGCCAAAGCGGGCCAAGACAGCTTTAAAGCTCTGACTGTAGAAAAAATATACCTGGACACTTCAGCGAAAACACATTTAGAAGACCTGGCCAAGCTTTTCTCGTGTAGTCTGCAAAGGCCTTCGAGTGCAGCAGCCTTAGACAAACAGTGGCTCTGAGCCATACCTTGCTAAAACTTTGACAATGAATTTGGGCAGCCGGTAGAAATTCAGTCCTATGAATTTGTGGGATAGCAAAGCAGGCAAATAATCTTTTGTGAAATTTATACCCACCAATGGAAGAGGCTCCTCTAATCACTATTTAATTTAGGTTGAGATTCTGTGCGGAGGGACGAGTGTACATTTGGCTAGACTTATCACCACTAAAAGGGAAATATGCATCGATTTAGCCTTGAACTCCCTGTTGAACTTGGCTGCTCTGCTTCGTTGCGGTTTCCCAGTACATTCCCAATTCCTCCTCTCTCTCCAGGACCCAGCGTGGATGCAGACAATAACCGGAAAGAGTATTTAGAAAATTTTGGAATGAAGTGGATGTAAATTTCAGTCCTTTACATTTGCCAGAAGCATCTGTTTTATCTATAAATACTAGCTCCCAAAGAGCCAGAGCTGTGGAATATTTCAACCCATGCTTTATTTAATTGGCTTGGAAGCGTAAAAGGAAAGAAAGAAGACTCAAAGTATGACTCTTTTTCCCTTAGACCCCCTGCTAACAGGCAAGTCTGGCTCTTCTGTATAACTAACCCAATCTGCATTTTCTCATAATAGGGCCAGTGCCAGCTAAACATGTTCACAACACGAGATTGTAAGAACAAGCCATTTGCTTGAATATTGTATATAAATCAGTTGGCAAGACCATTTATGTCACCAGGATTAAAGCAAAAATCAGTTTTGCTTTTGGGGGGAAATTGGGTTTCTCGTGGTGTGAATGAGTGTTGGCGTAGCTTGTCTGGCCTTGGCTGTGTCTGCTGAAACTCTAAAAACAGCCTCTGTTTTGGTTCCAACATTTTCGGTCTCTATGGCGCTGGATCCCGTGTAGTGTAAACTCAGTGTGGTCTGAAGAGCCTCTCTGTATGTCTGCTACACATGTGAATATGCTCGACAGATGTTAACTGGCTTCCAGGCAGACAGGCTCTCCTCCCCCTGGCCTTTTTGGCTCTGGTTGTGACATGGTGACACACAGTAGCATCTGGAGTTCAGACTGGGTCACCCAGGGCAAATATGATACAGAGCGGTACATCACTTGCTTGGACCTCCCACAACTTTGAAAAGGATGATTTTGACAGGGTTTTGGAAAAATGTTGGCATTCCTGCCCGCTCTACATACGGAGGCTGAAATATTTAGGACTGTTTTGACTTATCTGACCAGCTAACTCTTCATATGTTGGCAATGCAAGCAAGTTTTTACTAAACTCAAGATGAGAAGAAGCAGCAACTGGTAAGGCTGTGGGGGTTATTTTTTCTTAAACTACCACCAGCATCTGATACTCCATTTATGGAATGAACCCAAAGGAGAAAGAAATCTGCTGTCTTTTACTGATTCTAGATCTACTGAGAGAAAACTCTCCATGGGAATGCACACGTCTTCATCCTCACACACAGGTATAACTGTGATATGATTAGAAATATGTAGCACAGTTAATGAATTGTTATTTGGTGAGTATGCAAGAGATCAAACGCAGGGAAAGGCAGATGTTCAAAATATATGAGCTTATATTCAAAAAGCCCAAATAAACTGAAAGTCACAAATAATCAAATTTGATGTCGTTTAGCTTATGGCATATGTAAATTCAAATTAAATTAAATTCCTTCAGTATCTTTAATGCCAGCCAACTTAAATTCAGTCCATATATGCTGCCAAAGGGGGTATATTTGAAAACCTCCAGTGAAAAAGATGCCTGGTTGCCTTTTTTGTGTGGATTTCAAATTATCGTCATTTTTCAAATACATTTTGCTGTTTTATGGTGACCCATTTGTCAGGATTTTGCACACTGCCATTTCGTGAAGGCGGCTTTTTGATAGTCAAGACGGGTGTATAGGAGCCGTATACCTATTAAAGCAAGCAAACAAACAAACAAACAAAAAAACAGCTTTTGTGTCAAACTTGATGTTTGACTATTTGTCTGCATTTCCATTGTTAGCTGACAGTCAACCGTGCTCGCAGACAGTGAAGCGTCAGCTCGCAGCTCATGAAACAAACATTTAGCAAGCACATAACAGCAAAGCTGCCAGTTGACGTGCACCCGTTCAAATCCATCCCGTCATGTAAATAACTTGTTTCAGTGTGCTTTCAATTAAAGCGGAGGACGAAGTGCCATTGCTGCCTTTGATGGATGAGCTTAGATATTGGAGTGTACCGTTGGATGACAAAACGTTCCCCCACTCCACCTCAACTCCTCTTTCCTATTGATTCTCCTGGTGGTTATTCATCAGGGCGGTGGCCACTGTCAGATCAGCTGCTCCTTCTTCTCACAAAACACATTTTCCACAGTTATTGATAAAGCTATTTGACCTTTTATTCAAATGTGTGTGTGTGTGTGTGCGCAAGTCTGTGTGTGTGTATAATGTGCACACATCTGTGTTTTCTTTCTCTCTGCTCTTGCCAGAGGCCTGCAGATCACTGCAGTTACATGAATAAAGTCAGGCTGTTTTGATTAACGCCAAATGAGTAGGTCTATTCTTTGCAGATGTGGGTTTTAGCAGTACTGAGCCTTGCTTTCACACAACAAAAATAAACCCCAAACCTGTTTTACAGTTTGGCAAGGGGGAGCGCACATATACAGTACGGAGAGTTTGCACATACATATGCCCGTGTTCATATACATCAGTGGTCTCGTACATACTGTGATGTGCATGCCTTCATGCATATTATTTCAGTGTTTTGAAAAATTTCGACCCTTTTGTCAAGGTGAAGACAGGCTGCCTTGGCTGCGAGTACAATAGCAAATGTGCCGTGAGTTAGAAAAACCAAAATTGGAGGGAAGAAAGCTTTGGTTGCACAAAGGTTGATCCACGGAGAGAATAATGATTTTACAAAATCTCTGAGATCAGTGGAGGTTATAAATTGTGGTCACATACCATATGGCATCAGACTGAGGGTACCGTTCTGACAGAGATGACCAGATCTTGGAATACTATTGGCTTGTTACTGGAGAAGTTAAAGAAGTAGTTAAAAAAAGGTAAATAGTATTAATAGTATTTTTTATTTATATTATATTGTGCTTTTGTACTCTTACTTTCCTTTCACCTCTGCATGTACTTTTTTACACTACAAGCCAAATTCATCCATCTACACACGAATGCAAGCATTGGGGCATTGTAGCTTGCTCAAGGACACTCTGACAAATGCGATGGAGGAGCTAGAGATCAAACCACTGAACTGTTGACTAGTGGGTGGGGCACATTTTAATTAGCCAAAGTCAATAAAAAGACAGAGAGAGAGACAAACAGGTATAATGTGCAATCTTATGGAAATTAAACTAGTTACTTTTGTATGTGTTTGTGGGTTTTTTTCAGAATTCAACCCTCAAGAGAAGTGGTTCATGTGTCGACACCGGACGAAGATCATCAATGTGCAAGGTTAGGATACATACAGTCTTTTGCAAAGTTTATAACCTACTAGGATACAAAAAAAGTTAAAAAAGGAAGCTTATTTGTATTTTCTGTGGCAGAAAGTCAATCGAATTTTCACTTTATTTTAAGATAAATGCAAGACCTTTCCTTCATACCTACCACACTTGTTAACATACTAAAAGCATAACAAGACCTCTGTTTAATATAATTGGAAACAATTGTATTTTCAATTTTGATGGTTGGTCAAGATAAGACTGTTAAATATGTTAAACATTTTAATGATTTTTGACACGTTCTTGTAGGGAGACATAGGGAGCAGTCTAATCACTGGGAAATAATTAATTAGCAATGAAACAGTTCGGTTGAACCCTTTTGATTTAACCAAATAAGGAATTTACTCAACATCTGAGCGCCACATTTTGTTTCCCTTGTATTATTCTCAGTGAAGCCACAGATAGAGGAGGAGAGTAACATTTTACACACTGTAGTATGAAAGCCATTTTCTTGTCCTTCATGGTGGCAAACTGTTCAATTACCATGTCATATAATTTCCCAATAGACCCCAGGTTTTTCACAATAAAGGACTCAAGTCGCTCCAGTCCAGATGTGTAGTGATCAGTTCTGATGTGGCCGTTAGATTTTATCTTAACTTAGTGGTAATTAACGCAGCTGGGGGTTATTGTTGTTTTTCACAAAGCATTTTAATGTATATTTAGCCCCTAGACAAAGTTTAGGGAAATTATAGGTCATGACTTGTGTTTTAAACAATTAAGTTCACTTAGTTAAAATGATTATGTCCATGTGTGAATTTAACATAGGGTCATCTCACAAAACTTAACGGTGGAAACCTGAAACTTAAAGAATGAATAGCACAATGAAAACAGAGATTCTCTGTTGGTGTTTTTATTTATATGATGACTCGCAGCTGTGTTTATATGGTGTATGATTTTAAACCCTGCTGAGATTGAAGCGCAACGGTTTTATCCTATGAAATTTTCGCTCATGTCTTTTCCTTGCTATCAATAATTAAGACTAGATCTTGGAATGAAAAAGTAATTTCCCTTGAAAGAACCGGATAGAATTGACATAAACCCTAGCCCCCAAAACACAGCCCAAGAGGTATCGAAAAGCTCAGTAGGTGCCAATAAAAGTGGAAAAACAGAAATCTTTCTAGCAAAACACAACAACAAGAACAGGTACAAGCCATTGAAGTGGAGAAGTGAAAAACAAGAGCGACTTAAGGTGATTCTCATCTTCAACTCCAAAGCCTTGGTACTCCCCAAAAAAAGTGGGAATGTAATTTCCCAGACTAGGAACATAAGCCAGGAGTAATCTGGCCTGTAATACCTCC
The DNA here is from genome assembly GCF_057382095.1 of Aulonocara sp. 'chitande type north' Nkhata Bay. Classification (NCBI taxonomy): domain Eukaryota; kingdom Metazoa; phylum Chordata; class Actinopteri; order Cichliformes; family Cichlidae; genus Aulonocara; species Aulonocara sp. 'chitande type north' Nkhata Bay. The sequence goes on from NC_141352.1 coordinate 14,269,882, forward strand.
TAGTCCTTAAATAAAAGCCCTCCATTTTAAGTCTTCAACCTCGTTTTCCCCCTCCCTCCCTTCCCCACCTTTAATAGGATTTGGTAGAAAATGGCTTTGTGAATCGCTCCTCTCCGTCTTGCTCAAGGAAGAGCGGGCTATTCTCATTGAGAAGTGCTTAATTGCTTCAAATGACTGATGATATATTGAGGGAGAAGGGCCTTGAGCCAGGGGCCACATCCAAACACATAACAGATAGCGCTGCTGGACGATGGAAGGATATGGACTGCAGTGTATATCTGTACATTTTTGTGCGTGCGGTTATTGCAACAAAGATGAAATGCTGGGGGTAGACTAGTGATGGGTCGTTCGCGAACGAAATGGCTCTTAGAGCCGGCTCTTTGACGTGAACGACGCGAGCCGTCACGTGGGGTTTTTTTTTTTTTCTTTCTCTCAGCCTCTCTCTCGCACTTTTTTTCCGCTTCACTCTGCACGCGAGCCTTGTGCTTTACGCTGGGCAGAGGGGGGAGGGGCGGTAGTTACACTCAGTAGCACAGGAACAGAGCCAGAGAGAGAGAAAGAGAGGCAGGGACAACAACATTAGAAAGGTATAGTAATCATCCACAACTATTTTCGGTTGCAGATGATAAAGGATTGAGAAAGTTTATTCATGCAGGTCCATATGACAGAGAATATGCATGTTCTTTTAGTTTTCATATTATAATTTATATTTAATTGTGTTGTGGTTTGCAGTGTTTTGTGTTCTTTTCACTTTAAATTTGTGAAAGGAAAAAGCTGAAAATTTAAATAGTTAAAACTTGAAATGTGAATAGTTGATTTTTGTATTATATGATTTATTTATTACATTTTATGTGGAGTGAATAAATAAAAGTATATTTACGGTGGCCCCTAGAGACAAAGCACATACAAACTTCAAATCACGTACGAACTCTGAAGCATGTACAAACTCCAAAACACGTAAAAACACGTACAAACTCCAAAACACGTAAAAACTCCAAAACACGTACAAACTCCGAAGCACGTAAAAACTCAGAAGCATTTAAAAACTCAGAAGCACATAAAAACTCAAAACACGTACAAAAGACAACAGAAGTGCTCCAGGATGCTGGGCGCAGTGTTGAGCCTTTGTTATCTTGTGGCTACACAAGCCAGCAAGTACCAACGACCGGATTTGGTGTGTGGTAATAACAGGTAAATGAACTTTTTTTTAAATTATTTGAATATATATATGAGTGCCTGTGTATAAATACACAAACAATACACACATGCTTTCAATTGTGTAATTTAAGTGATCTAGTAGCTCTGCTTTGGAAGTTCAGTTCATGCTAGAAATGTGTTTTGGAGTTTGTACGTGTTTTGTCTCTAGGGGCCACCGCATATATTTATATATAAACATATATAAATAAAACCACTTGTTTTTACGTTAGTAATTCCTTTTGTGCATAATTTTATATTATTGTTAATAATAAATTAATTAAAGCAACAAAACAACCTGAAGAGCCGGTTCGGAGCCGAAAGAGCCGGCTCTTTTTAGTGAGCCGAACCTAAAGAGCCGGATCTCTAAAAAGAGCCGGAAATCCCATCACTAGGGTAGACGCTTCTCTGTAAGTGTCATAAGTGTGTGCGTGCTGTGGATGGAACATGCGTAAACATGCAGTTCCCTGCATGCGTGTGTGCTTGGACTTGCATGTGTGTGTGAAAGATGGTCGCCAGGCAGTGTGCGTCCTATCGACACCCCAGTAACAGACTAAATTAAAGCTGTGATGAATTGTGGCTGTCATGGCAGGAGAGAGGGGAGACTCTGCACTGTATTCTGCCTCTGATTAGGTAGGAATAGAAAGATACAGTATATCATTATCAATATGTAGCACTATATTTTCATTAGATTTTTCTCTCCACAGTGGACAGCTTGATAGGATGATTTTTCATTTCAAAAAAAAGATTAAACATCTTCATGATGTCAGTGAGGAGTTTGGTTAAAACTGTTTTTGGTGTTTCATGTGTTAGGAACATGTATTATGATCTCAGTGGTGCCAAAATAGCTTTGATGAACTGGATTTTACTAGTTTCGTGTTCATAAAACAATTTAAAAAGCTAGTGAAGGTGCAACATGCACAATTAAAATGTAAAACATAGAAAACCTAAAAGCTCTTTCATCATTGTAGGAAGCTCATGGCCATATGAGAGGCAGCGGCCTTGGGCTGTTTACTTAAAGAAGCAGAAAGTCACAGCAGTTCCAGGGATTGAGGGCTATTGCATGTTTGTGCACTTTGTGCTTTGAAAGTGACAACCTTTGGGTAGACCACAAGGTTTTTTTTTTTTCTGTCAGCTGAAGTGATATACCTGAGGAAGCAACATGATACACGAAAACACAAATGTAGCTCCGAAAGTTACAAATGCTCACTGTAGTTTTCAGAACTAATGAGACAAAAGTAGCTCTTTGAGGTTCAAACCAATACATGTCACAAACAGCTGACGTATCCCTATGAAACCCAACAACTGTTACTAAAGCACAAGACAAACATGGCAGCTGTGTAGGGCTAGGCAGCCTTTTAAACTACATTAAAATTGTCAGCTCTCTATCATGGTCTAAACGTGAAACTGAATATACATCTCATTGGAAAGTTGCTTAGAGAGAAGAAAGGATTGTGTTGCTCTTCAACAATGTATTTCCAGTGTATGTTATGGAGTTCTGGTCATTTGTTTGTGGAGCTTCCACAGATTTGTACATTTTCTGAGTTTGTGAACCTCCTTATTTTAGTCTATGGTGAGGCAATCAGGTATAAACAGAGATTGTCAAGCACAATGCGCAGTCGTGCGGCATTATAAGAACTGTTGAGTGTTTTCTGCCTTCCAGTCTTTTCAGCATTTTCCCTTTTGAATCATTTTTGGTTGCTCAACAGTGGCACCGATCACATATATGGAAACAGGAAACATGACGAGGACCGTTTATATACTCTGAGAAATTAGGGTTTGAGATTTTCAATGGTCTCAATACTTGTACTAAACAGGGGTTGTTGTTTCGTTTTTTGTTTTTTGCATAGGTGAGTTATGCGTATGCATTTGTTTATCAGTGTCCAATACAGTTTTGTTACTGTGGGCACTTTGACTGACCCCATTATTATCTATGTAAACAGAACATTTAGAAGATAATATGACCTTCTCTAAACCTTAAATATTTGTGCAAGGACATGAAAGATGAGATCTATACAATGCTGCTCTAGCTCCGTTTATAGACATGATGTATGGTGGAGAAGGCCTTAGACAAGTACCATCACCTAGTGCAGTAGATAAAAGATAAAGTCACAGCCACACTGCCGCGTGCAGTAGAAAAGAATACCTTACAGAATGGGATCTTAATTAATAGTGTACACACATCCACTAAAATCTGATAATATTTTTTATCAATCTGTCTGTTGACTGAGTTAATGTTTTATGTACTTCCTGCTGCCGACAAGAAGATACTTGCTCAGTAATAAGAAAGTAATGTCTTCCCATGTCCTGCTTACAGCCTTAGCAAGTCTTTTTTTCCTTCTCATCCCTGTTGTGCATTCGTAATGTAAATGTCAGTAAAGTTGTGGGTGCTGTACTTCAGCAGAGAAGGGAGAATAAACGCAGGAAGTCACAGATGATTTAAAATATAACTTTTCCAAACAGCTCAAAAAATATCAGCAAACACACAAAGTGTTTCTGTACACGTTGGATGACAGTTTGTCTGCTAGCTAAATGTATGGATGCTGTATTTACCCAGAGGTGTAAAAAAAAAAAAAGTACAAACATTAATGTGTGAGATCTCAGAGATGGAGAAAGATGAAAGAAAGAGGTCAGGAGAGGAAGATCAGAGGTTATTCTCAAAGCCCAGAAAGTTGATTCTGTTCATCTGGATGTTGAGTTCTCAGTGGGAGAACTCAAAGCTGTGATGTCCACATGAACAGATCAGTTTTCTGGGATTTCCTTACCTGCATCCAGACAATATCCTCAAAGGTAAGGACTGCTCAGCAAAAGTTTGATTAACTGTAAACTTAAATCTTACATAATTTTGTAGCTCATGCTAGATTTTTGATCTATATGTGATGGTTGTGGGTTTTTGTTTTTTTGAATGAATATACAGTTTGCAGCAACGAGCTATGTAGACATGGTGTAGAGTAGGCTGCTGCGTTCAAGGTCCAAGTCCCATCACGAGTAGTGTGCATCATTATAATTTAACCTGATGATTAAGCCACTCACCTAATTCCATCTTTTATACTAGCTTGATATTCTCTAAGGGTCAGAAAGCAGCTATTATTGCCCATACAACATTTGCTTATCTCTTGTTGAATTCAGTTAGCCTTATGCATGAAGAGTAGTAAACCTCAGAACAGTAGAGGCAGCACTGTTAACTCAGACCAGAGGTGGGACCAAGTCATTGTTTTGCAAGTCTCAAGTAAGTCTCAAGTCTTTATCCTCAAGTCTCAAGTCAAGTCTCAAGTAATGTCAGGCAAGTCAGAGTCGAGTCTCAAGTCACTGGTGTAAAAGTCCGAGTCAAGTCACAAGTCTGAAACTTTGAATTTCAAGTCCTTTCGAGTCTTTAAAAAAAACAAACGAAAAAATAATGTTGCAGTTATGCTAAATGTAAATATTAGACCATGTAATTTTAAAATCTGTGTTTTTCTCAACACATACAAAATAGTGAACTTAGAAAATATACACAAATTGTGAAATTGCACCTCTTTAAAATGCAGCTCAATTAAACTTAGCTCCAAGAATAATTTTCACCGACAGTTCTGAGATACGCTGCATGTTATTCTTGGATGCGGTTGTAGGACCAGCTTTAAAATCGCATGACAAAAATATCATACACATTAAAAAAAACTGTATCACCAACGTAGCCTGGACAACATTTGCTAGTTAGATGAAGTCAGCTATCTCATCTTAGCATATTTATATGCATATTTATAATCATACGGTTCTTGGAGTGAGTGCATACACTCATGAAGTTTAGTAACTTCCGGTCACTGCAACAAGCCCAGGTACAGTTTACCGACGGATGGGTGCAGGACCTTGAAATGCACCGTGTAGAACGAAAGACCATCGTACGTATCATAAGTTTACCAGTCTCACAAATCGTCTTCATAAATACACATTCGTTAACCGTTTATTAATATAACCTTTGAGCTCAACGGTAATTAATTAGTAGTGGAAATAATTTCTGGTAGCATCACAGAAATGTAGCAGTGACAATAATACTGTATGCTGTAATCGTACTGGACAATTAGTGATACAAAAAACCTGTTTTATCCTGTGAATAAAAGTATGTGTTTTTGTCAGTGTACCATAATAACAGAAGCGAAACGCAATATTGTGTCAGGATAATTTACTATTTATGCACAATAAATAAAGGAGCATAGCGCGACAATTTCTGTTCAGCGCCAGACTTGCTTGTAACCTATATCACCAATTATGTTAAGAAAAATGACGCATTAACTACAACAGCAGACTGACCTTCGTGTAAATGCTTGGAGCAGACTAACCTGTGAGCTGGAGTGTTCTAGGACGTTATATTTGATCTTTGAATGGCTGCAATCCAGGCCATCCGTCGCCTCTTTGTTACTTCGGAAACATGAACAATTTCTCTTCAACGACGTAATCCGATAACAACCGATCTCTTTACCCGTCGGCTTCCCGTGGCTGTCATGCGACCGGCTATTGCAGTTAATAATACAACAGCTTCTTGACATTTTTGTGTTTCTTTTTATCGCTGTGTGACTGATTTTAATTGAAAGCCTGCGTGCGCTAGTACCGCTTGCCACGAGTTCCCAGAATCCTTTGCGGTTCTACCCGTGAATGACGTCACATTTTCAATCTCCATATAATATGCATGTTAAATTTTATATTTGGGGTAAAATATCAAGTCTTTTCAAGTAAACCGGTTCAAGTCCAATTCAAGTCCCAAGTCATTGGTGTAAAAGTCCAAGTCAAGTCACAAGTCTTAGAACATTTTTTCAAGTCAAGTCTAAAGTCATAAAATTAATGACTCGAGTCTGACTCGAGTCCAAGTCATGTGACTCGAGTCCACACCTCTGACTCAGACCTTCCCAAAGTGTGGGGCCCGCCCCCTAGAGCCATTGCAAGGGGGGCGCGATATGAGAAGGGGAAAAAAAAAACAACGCTTGGACACTGCTAGCACGGGGCGCCTCCACAAACGCAAAGCAGGAGATGAAGCATCGCTGAATATGTTTCCAAACCAACTTCATTCTAAGCCAAAGACTTAGCATATCTTCCCTTTGGCTTCACCTGCACAAGTGCCAAGGTAGGTCTCCCCTGCAGAATTGGTTTTCCCTTCGTCGGGAGCAGCGCTGGGCTCTTCAAATCACGGACAAACAGTATCCCACATTCTTGATTTTTAGTTCACAAACCCTTGTTGTAATGACTAACTACTCCTGACATTTTGGAGATGTTAGCTCTTTATACAGTAAAGTTACAGTGGGATACAAATAATATCAGGGTGATCCTGCCACGATTTGTTCCCCCTGTCTAAATCACGGACAAACAGGATCCCACAGTTGTTTATTTTTGAGTCCATTTTGCACAGAGAGGCATTTTTTGAAAAATGTATTGATATCAATGTTAAATATTATTACACAGGAAAAAAAACAACTACATGTAATATAATTACACCGTGATGCCTCTGCCTTTGTAAATAGAGGGACAGTAACTGCGTGTGTATATGTAAGCGTGTAAAACCTGAAGATAGAGACAAAATACTGTTAATCTGACTATCTGCCATTTTGCAATTCGTCTCATGTAAACAATAACGTGGCGCACAGCGTGACGTGAAAAAAGGCACATACCTTTAACATTGCATGACGAACTCTGTATTCCTCGTCCACACGTAAACGCAAAAAAGAAGTTTTAAAAAATCTCAGTTTTCGGTGATTTGAAACGCCGTTTACGTGTGGACGAAACAGCTGCGTTTTCGAAAATACCCGTGTAGGTGCGGACTTGCGTAAAAGAGTTAGAGTTAATTTTCTTACTACCTGTAATTTACTGCAGATTACTTGTATTTGCTTAATTGTTTACTAAATGTTTGAGGGGGGTCTAGCAAAAAAAGTTTGGGAACCACTGTGTTAACTGATCATAGCATGTAGACAACCGACTCGAGGTCACAGTACAAATTGTGCATCTTATTTCTAAGTGATTATCTTCCCCACACCACACTGCTACACCTGATCCTAAAGCTATTAACTGATTATAACTGTGTATATGATAAAATATGATTATCTAGATCTACAGTGGTCATCCAACTGTGAAACCCCATTTATGTTATTGTAGCTTTTCTGGTAATAACACTCTAATATCTCACAATGTATGTATTTGTATTTTTTTAAACAATACCAGCCACTTAAATAAACTCTGAAGCAAACCACTTATGAAATCAGCCCAGCTCAACATGACTCTACACATTTGAGGTAACACATGGGAAGCTATTTTTGGTGACACAATCCTAGAAATTCAGTGGCAAGTGGAATTCACATATATTCTCTCATGGCGGTAGACTGTCTATGTGTATATACTGTTTTATCTGTGACCCGTATCCTGTTTACCTGATAGAGGCAAAAACTCAGCGTTGAAACTCCTTAAAAGTCAAAACCAAAGGGGCGAGGGGGTGGAGGAGCGCATCCAAACGTATACCACATGTTATCACACACACTTTCGTACGCACACACACTAACATACACACACACACACACTCCACCAGCCGCAGGGCGCCATGGTTACCTTGGAACTTTAACGTGGACCAGCTGGTGTACTTGGGTTGTGAAATTGCATTGCACTCTCGCGCGCACAGACACACACACACACACACTTTCAGAGGATCAAAGGGAGTTGGAGCCCTGCACAGCAGCCCTTCTGCTCCTGCCCTTGGCTAAATGGACGACCAAACATTCCAGGCTGTCCAGCCCAGTAATATCTGGCCCGCAGCCTAATGAAGATGGACTGTGTTTATAATTCTCATGTTTGCTCTGATCACTAACATAATCCTTTCTATACACATAACATGGAGATAGAAAACACTGTTTCTGCTTCTTCACATTAAGTCAAAGTGCAGGAGAAGAAGAGACGAATGAAAGAGGTACCTAAAGCTGAAATACAAACCCCTGTTTCAGTAGACTTTGTAGCTCTTTGCATTTTCACACAGGGCATCACATGATCTCAAACAAAAGAGAAGGCACCAAGGGATGTTTTTCTGCCTGCTTGAGACTTTGACACCTGCTTCACCGCAGCAAATTGGAATGGCTCGCTCTCAAATGAGATTTCTGCCTGCCGCATGAGGAGAGAAAAAAGGTCACCCATTACAACTATTCTACATGATTCACAGAGTTATCACATCTCTGCTCGCCTACCTTCCCTTTAATTAGCTTCGGGGACCTGGGCAAGGTGTATGTGTGTGTGTGTGCGTGTTTGTGAATGTGACTGTCTGATATATACACAGAGGATCTTTTTCTTTCTTGCTTCTTTCTCTCCCTTCATCTGTGTTTGGGCCAAAATTAAAATCCCCATGTTGCTTTTCAGGGACATACTATATTTTTCTAACAACAAATGCATTGACCCATGAAATCTGCCCTTATTTAGCTTGCACTGTGAATCAGAGATTACGCTTATCACTAAGATGCATGCTACGCTGAGTATGACTGCAGCGATGTGGTGCAGTTTAATGCTGAATGTGAAGGTGGTCTTTTGATTTTTCGTGACTAAATAAATGACAAGTTGCAGTAGACTTCTCCTTATCATTCAAGAGCTCCTACACATGATAAATTCAAGGCGGCATTCTCTGTGTCTCACATATCCCTGTAAACCATTCCCTTCTGAAATCCCTGTAAACAGAACATTTGGACAACTGGGGAGGGGAGGGGTAGTAGACTGATAATAAGTTTTAGATTTTTGAGACTCTATTTTACTTTGCAATAGCATATTGGTTTTCTGAGAGTTGTCTAACACTTAAAAGATCCTTATTTGCACAGCTACTCGGACTATTGTAGTACTATTGTAGTTATTCGGTATTGAAGATTCAAAAATATCCAGGAAGAAAATAAACTTGGCGAGATGGGATAAATGTAGGAGAAGACACTGGAGCCTTCTTTTGTGTGTGTTTTTGTGTTTGTTTGTTTGTTTGCAGAAAAGAACTCATCATAACCTTTGATGAGTTGATTTTGAGGTCATTTTGTCTCAGAGGTTTGAAAAGGAGGAGCATTGATTTGGCGTACACTTTAAATGATATGGTCAGTTACAGATTTATGTGTTTTATTGGTAATTTAAGAATTTAATGCAGCAAAACGAGCCATATATTGTGTGATCGTGTAAGACATGTGAATTACACCTGAAATGATTAGTGGATGAATGACGACTTAAATGTAGAAACAAGTGATCTAGATCAATTTTTTCATATTTAGTGCTGTTTGTTAAATGCAAAGGTTTTCATACATTCTTTGTCTTACATTACAGTTAAAAATCACCTTAGGCTCAAGACATTTAAGCATCTTTTTAGTACGTATTACTTTAAGCATTTAAGCATGTATTACTTATTTATTTATTTATTAATAAACCGATTAATCAGTTTATGTAGCTATATAATACAGAATTAATAACTAAAATGTTATTTGCAGAATCAATTTATGGACTTATTTACATAGGTATTACTCTAATACATATTAACATCCAAGCTCTTTTCCCTTTAACTTTACTGTCATTTTACCTATTTTTTTTTTAAGTCTTGTGAGTCAAATAATAATTGCACCAGTAGTAATAATAAGTAGTAAAACTGTATCAAAGCCTGTGAGCTAGTTCAGGCAGGAAACGTGAGCTGCTTCATACACACTGACTTGCCTCACTCTCACCGTGTCACATACCAATCACACTCTTCCAATATGGCGATCTATTTAAGCTACAGAATATCACATTTCTCCCACTTAAATCTTGTCGGTTTTGTTACCCTGCATCGCCACGTGCTGTTTCAATCCCTTCCCCACCCCACCATTCACCTGTTGACTCTAGGTGGACATTTACTCATCACTCCCCAATTTCTATGTGTATCATATTTGCAGGGAGTGATGAGCTTGGAGCCTGGGTGCCAAACTCTAAAGCCACGTACACACTGGAAGCTGTTTGCTCATTGCACATCTGTTTGAAGCTGACGGCTGGTCGCTTGCAGACATTCTAAATGTATTTACTACCAGATCATATTTCAGTCACTGGTATTCGTCACTCTCATTGGGTAGTCTTCTTAGTTGGTCACCTGGAAGTTGTGAAGAGTTTATCGTGAGACCCGTTCATTTCACCAGCACTTGCTCGCACAGAGTTGCTTGAAGTTGCCAAATGAGTTGAAGTTCTCATTGGCTTTTAGCAAGGTTTAACTTACTGTTTTAACTTGTTGTTTTATCAGTGAGGTGTTTTATGTACTTGTGTTTTATTGTATTTTATATTTGTATTTTATTGTACAGCACTTTGGTCAGCCTTGGTTGTTTTTAAATGTGCTTTATAAATAAACCTGACTCGACTTGACAAACATCATTCACTTTCTATCGTCTCTCATCGCCGCATCTCTGCAGATCACTTCTGGTGTATACATGTTCTATCACCCTGTGTTGTGATAATAAATCATTTCAAATGTCACTTGTGTGTAGGGATGGGTATCGTTTAGGTTTTATCCGATACCGGTGCCAAATCGGTACTTTTGAAACGGTGCCGGTGCTTAAACGGTGCTCGAACCGGTGCTTAAAGAATGGAGAACACAAACTTTGTCCAAAAACCTCTCATGTTCAGCTGTTTGTTTGTTTTTTGTAAAAAGATAACAATGTTAGCCTTTTCTGCAGCTATGGGGCATATATGGTATCACTCTTGGCTGGAAGCAGTGCTTAAACAATGGAAAAAAAACACAAACTTTGTCCAAAAACCTCTCATGTTCAGCTGTTTCCCACTTTTTCTTTGGTCATTTTAGCCTTTTTGTCCAGGGTGAAGGGAGTATCTGCCATCAAACAAGAGGACAGCCGCATGTAGCTATGATCATGTTTGCTAGTTCACCTTACGTGCATTAATGTAATAACGTGGTTAGCCTACTCAACGTAAATTACACTCGAACAACATTAAGCGACTCACGCAGAGAAGAACGGCTGCTGCTGCATCATCATCCGTCATCATTTCTGCTACACTGGCAGGGCTAGGGGCCAGGACTCTATTCTTCGGGTTTTTGGGGGATGTTGCTCCGGGTCCGATAACTGGCAACCCACCCAACGTGCACAGTGTGAGGTCTCGCAGCAAGCTATCAAATACGGCGCATTTCTCGGCTTTTAAAAAAAACGCTATGCGTCGCCAGGTGTTTCATCGGATTTGAGGTGTTACCTCCTTTGACAGTATCACAGTATCAGCTTAAAGCACTTGTTGCTGCTGAGTTTGCATATTTTGCTGTGAAGTACAGCCAGAGTTTTGACCGCTTCGCCTTGGACATTTTTAATCTGTAGCTCTGCTCTAACTGAACGTACGTACCTGGCCCCGCCTACTATCCTGGGAAACGTAAAATGATTGGCTAGAAGTGTATCACAGCTCAGGAAAAAAAAGCACCGAAATAAAGCACCGAAATGTGCGCTGCTTTTCGGTCTGGTTACTACCGTTTATGTCAGAACCGGTGCACCGGTACCCATCCCTACTTGTGTGACTAAAGTTAAACTATTATTGCTTTATTGTTTAATCATTTCAGTTTTAAGTTAACAAATTGGCCAAAATCTGCTTAAATTCTGCTTCAAGTGTGGCAGCTAATATTAGTTCAGAGAAGAGTGGAGTGAACAGAGACTTTAATTTCTAAACAACTAGTGTAATTAATTAAATGAAAATGGTTAGAAGGTTCAATAAATGCTCCATTTTCAATAAAATGTGAATTTTCTGGCAATTATTTCACATTTTAGGCATTAAAGGGATAAGTTGTGGGTTTCCCAAATGCTTTTATCATTGCATGCATGAATATATGTACAGAAACAGGCTTTGGTGTCTCAGCCATATGTGTTCTGCCCCACACTCGCACACACTCATAGACCCAGTTCATCAATACCAAGGGGGTTTAATCAACTCTCAGAGGAAGACATCATTGCATTTAGAATCAAACCTATGGAATCAATACCTGTGTTACACTTAAAATGACAAAGCGCTTAGCTGCTGCTCACGCTGCCACACAGCCCCAGGGTAAGTTTTGAATGTATAGATGGATTTGCAGATCATTTTACGGTTTTGATTTTGGTTGTGTGATAGATCATTGACGATCTGAATCCCTCGGGTAGTTATTTTCACCAGTGAAATAGCTGAACTCCAACAAATACAAATAGGCCTAATACAATAACTACAGCAAACTACTTTGAAACCACCCGATTGCTCTTTGGAAACAATGAAATCACCAATACCAGGTTTTTGTGCTTGCTGGATTTTAACACCTCAACTTAAAAAAGGTCAATAAGTCACTATAATGCCAGCAAACCTTATATAATCAGGTGAATACAAGCTCAACTGGGCCAGTAATGTTCATTTAACTATGTTTAAACACAAAACCAGGCTAGTCAAGACTAATATGTCTTTTCATAACCAATTTTGAGGAAGATTTTGATACAAACAATGTAAACACATTGTATTACAGCAAAGCCTTTCTTACTTATCAACAGAGCTGCTGTCGTAATTAACACAAAGCTCTTAAGAGTCTAAGGAATCCTCACTTTGGAACGAGTCCCTGCATTTTTAATTGAAAAGAGGAAGCTGAATTATACAAGTAAAGTGTTTTTCTTATACCTTGCTAATCTAATGATGAACTTTTGGAATTTTAAAGGGTTTAAGTGGTGTGTTAATATGACGTCGGGGGACCTTCACTTTAAGCCAATATGTCAATATCAGCTTAAGTGAAGGGCTGGCTTGAAAGCTAACCACAGAATCAGACTAAGTGTGAATTTCCATTTCTCTCAGATGGTTGGTAATTACAGCTGAGCTCTCTTATCCTCATTCTCTCAAAGTGTCTTTGCCCACAGTGTGTGAGCAAGTACATATGCGCAAGATAGAAAGAGGAGGAGAGAGAGTGCAAGAGAATCAGTCTTATATATTATTTCAGTCACGCTGGCCACATCTGAAAACATTTCACAGGCAGTGCAAAGGAAATGTAAATCTAAGTTTGCTGAATCCAACGCGCGCACACACACATACCCATGCAAAGGAGAGGGGAAAAAAAGCCTCGTCTCCCCACTCTCCCTTATACACACATAATGCATTAAAATGGAAAACAGCTCACACTGGCCCCGGCATTGAAGGGGGCCCTAATATTTGTTTTTCCCTCCCCTGTAGTGTCCTCATTGCCAATGACCAAATTTATAATAATCTCTAGCTCAGAGTCCAGCGCTGCTTTCAGAATCCATAATCACCTCTACAAAGGTTTCTTCAGTGTGGCCATGGCCGTCTACATACCCACTTTCTTTTAGCTCTGCTTCAGTGCTACTGCACTTCGCCCCAACCTCTGCAATCTGCCGGTGGGCATGATTGTCTGTCTCTGCAAGGACAACCCAACCTCAGTGAGGTATTGCATGCAATCATCTGGCTTATCACTGAGTTTTACTCCTGTCACCCAATTAACATCCCTGTGACAAAGACTGCATACTCTGTTTTCATACATGTGAGTAGTTAGTGTCCTTGCTTCTGGCCTTTTTGCCAACTTCATTGCTATGTTATGAGCTCAGAACCTAACTACCTATCAGTGATGCTTACAAACTACTGCTCAATTTTATGTAAATAAGAGCATAACATATATGTATATTCGCATGTGTATATATATGTATGTATGTATGTATATATATGTAGATATGTATGTATGTATGTATGTATATGTGTATATGTGTATGTGTGTATATATGTGTATATATGTGTATGTGTGTATATATGTATGTATGTGTGTGTATATATATATATATATATATATATACAGGGCAACATGGAATATTAAAAAGGTAGTACATAGGCTTAACTAAATCCAATAATACTGTTTTCCAAAACTTTGAGACGTGTCTTCCTAGGTAAACATGTTTTGGTTGCAAAAATGAAAAACACACAAATTAATTACATGCATCAATAGTCAGGCATCAAAAATGTCTGTGGTTTGTAACTGGGAGAGAGAAAATTCAAGCTTTGTTTTCTTGCATATTTTTTGCTACTGAAAATGAGCAAATCTCTTTAGAGACTTGAAATGTGCAACATTAATATCTTCAATAATCTGGTGAAGTTTAAAATAATTTATGTTGGCTGGCTTGATTTGTGTGTGCTGAAGCTGCCCTCATCCCAGAGTTGAATAACCAATGGGCATTCTGAGCATGTGCACATGGGCCTACACACAGTTGGGGAGCCATCCAAAATAGTCTTGAAAATCTTTAGATCTTCAAACTATGTACTACCAAAACAAGGATCTATCCAACCAACCAACCATGGATTGAATATAGTAGTACTTCATATTTTTGCTTGCTCCTTCCTCTCTTATTACAGTTAATTTTAAAGTTGCTTCTTTATTGAGAATGCATGCATGCTTATTCAGAGGTTAGCTATAGCAACAGCAATCACAGTAGGCCCAGAAATTAATGTTGGCTCTAAATGAAGAAGCCAGGCTCTGCTGTAAGTATGCAGAGACAACAGATCATTTGATCATTACTGATTTGTTATCTCTCATGACGAAGACGTTTTATAAAAATGTACACAAGTTAAACCTTCACAGGGAATATTTCGGATTTGCCTGCGTTAGTTCTTGATTTTTTTAAAACAGAAAAAAGTATGTATATATTATTGCTTAACTCTCGTCTGGCAGCAATGCATTTTGAACAGATTAAACAGATAGAGGATGAGGATTTATGTGATGCATTTCAGTAGGAAAATTTTCAGAATGCAAAAAAAGGAATTATTGTTTATCAACACATTGATTAAAGGTTGTGACTCCTCTGAGACAGTGTTGTTCTGGCAAAAGGTGCTGAAAGTCCCACAGACAGGAGAGAGACAACAACAGGTGTGTGTGTGTGCGCGCGCACGTGTGTGTGTTTGTGTGTGTGTGTGTGTGTGTGTGTAAAGCTTTTACAAAGGTGTATCTTGATGGCTACTTTTGATTTTCCAGTAACACACAGTGCTCTCAATTTAAAACTATTGTACATGTCTATTGCACAAAGCCTGATCATTAAAACAAGTTTGCTGTGGCCCTCAGGGTAAGTTGAAGCAGTGGGTGGGAATCTGTTTTTTTTGTTTTGTTTTGTTTTTTCAGGCGTTATTCAGACTTGCTATGTTTGATTTTCTGTGGATCTTTTTGTCAGAATTTTCTCTAAGAACGTGCTTTTTGTACAGTATATTGTACTTTATTAAAACATTTTAAACCCTAAACGTGAAAAAAAGGTTCTTGAAATAACTGTTTACTTGTAAAACCTGGCCTTGTCCCCCTAGTTATAGGTGAAAGATTAAAATTGTGAGGTATAAATCTTGAAAATTTAATTTTCCAAACAAAATAATTATGTGTTCAGTCTTTCTGGACTTTCTGGAGCAGGAAAAGAGATTCCTGGTAAGATGTAAATGTCTGTGACTCCTGCTACTACAGTATATGGCTTAGCTTTCTAACTAAAGCATTACTTTTATAAGTGTACTTGTTGCATGAATCTTTATTATAAAGTTGTGAAATTTCACTTTTGTGCCTGTAGACTACTTGCACTGTATTAGTACAGTTACCAATCAATCACAGCACCACGGGGATCAAACAACCACGCTTCAGATAAACCTTGTACCAGTAACTAGTCACAGCCTAAAATTTGAAGTAGGTCTGTAATACTTTTCCTTATTTTTTATTTATTATCATTTTCTTATATTAATGATATTAGGTTTCAAATGATGAGGTCCACATATGTTCATGTTGTCACTTTGAGCATGTCTCTCAGGCTCCAGGCTGCTCTGAATGTCAAATTCCAAACTATTTTATTCGCAAGAGGAGATTTCCGCCTGCCTGCTTCAAAAATGCTTTTTTGGTTTTGAAGGTATTTTAATTTGTTTAGCTTCAAAGTAGAGCACACAAGACAGCCGTGGATACTGTATATGTTTAAGGACCAACAACAGCCAAAAGCCAAGGTTTTTGTTCACTCCAGAGGGGAATTAAGAGAGCTGGACTTTGGCTGGGCTTAAGGTAAAAAGGCGATCATTTTTCATGTGTAAATGGCCGTGTTGAGGAGTCAGAACCACAAGCTTTAAATAACATTATATAACTGAAACGGTTGTTTTGATAATCAGACCAAATGGCTTCTAGCTAGTTTAGTGTGTATATTTTCATGTACTTAAGCTCCTTCTTAATAAGTCTACCAACTGTTGCAAGTTGTTTTTCTATGTGGAAAAAAGTGTAGAGTTACACTAACCAGTCACTTAGTAACATGAGAATAGCATTGTACATGCTGCCTTACCTGCAATATTTCCTCATAGCATTTCATCACATTTCTCTCACCTACATCTATTAACAAGATCTTGTAATTATGCTGTTATACAGCTTGTGATTCAAACACTTAATCCACTTTTATGTGTCTAAAATATGCATAAAAGTGCAGAATTTTACAGAACAGGTGGCCGACTTACACCTAAACATGTGTGAGTAGATTTGAGAAGATGCCAACCAATAAAGAATGTGATATTATAGTTAAATAGGTTTACAATTTGTTTTTAGACCCTCGTTTCTGGCATGTGGAGATGTCGCTGGCAAACATCAGATATTTGCAGAAACCAGGTGAGGGTCAGCAATTCAGAGGAAGGCTGGTATGAAGGAAAGGTGGCCTTGAAGGGAGTTAAAATGGTGGAAATTTTTAGATAGAGGCTGAACTGAAGGACTTCATTAAGATAAACAAGGATTTTCTGAAACTGTGACTCATGCAAACCTAGTCTTGTAGAGTTCCTGATGAGCCAAAATGAGCATTGTAAGTCCACTTTAGACACTTCTGATATTTAGATCGCTGTGTTCCTGTTTCTTTGATTTATTTACCTTACTAAGCATGCTCCTAGCAGTGCTCATACTGTCACCAGTGGGTTATCCTTATTTGCACCTTCCACACTTCTTCTTAAGCATCTTACAATTCCAGCTAGTAAAAGGTATCAAAAGACCTCAACAATTGTTGGATGCAGGGCATTCTTCAAGAGGCAATGGATCCTGGTCAGGCTAGCTTGAGGGAAATGAATTACTTGTTCAGTGATATTTAAAGGTAGAAAGGTAGAAGCCGGGACTTCCAGTGTTAAATGGCAAAGCATTGGTAAAATGTATGGCTGACATAAGCAGACATCAACAGAAGAAAAGACTAGAATCTTTACAATCAGAAAATTGTTCGCAATTAGAAAACTGACTTGGTGACGCCCCATATACACACACACGATAAACACACATTTTCTTTTGCCAGCCAAGCACATAAACATGTAAAGCACCAACAAATATGTCTAGCCTTGATTAAAGAATTGTCTAAATCTGTTACCTCGGGCAGATTGCTCTCTGCATAAATCATAGATCAAACCAATCTAATGACGGCAGCAGTGATGGGTCCATCCTCCTCCAGGTCTAATGTTGTTTCCCCTCTGCCAAAATGCATAACGGTAATAATAATAATAATATGCACATAAGCCCAGCTCATAAATATCAGGCTCAATCACGCATGAGAGTTGCTACACGTGCTTAAAAAAATCTGTTCAAGGTGAGTGTCCTCCCAGCATCTGAGTGCCAGTAACAGGAAAAAAAGGGAGAGAGACAAACGCACCTTTCTCCTGAAAAGAGCTGCAAGACCTCTTACATGTATGTTTTACTCATTTGTATGTGTGATTGCATCCTCTCATTGTGCATGAGTGATGACTCCAAGCTACTGTGACCCCTCACATCACCTCTCCATGCATATAAAAACAGCCTCCTGCTTTTAATATCCTCATTTAATGACTAGCCCCGGTCCAAAACCATTAACGTAATGACATCACACTGGCCATCTCTCTCTCTCTGACACACACATGCATGCATACTGCCCATCATACTTGGAGTTGTGACATTCTTTTGAACTACAAATAAACAATAAATTAACAGTGTTTGTGAAATTTGTTTCAATATGATGCTCATGTGTAGCCAGCTTTGTCTTGATTTTAATCCTAATAGAAGAGTTTGTGTGTGTGTTGGTAACTGCAGCAGAGTTGGGGGTTGCAGTTTCATCTTATTAATTCAAGGACAGCTCCTAATCATGCAGAGTGAATATACGTAGACATTACAGGAACATACGCATTAACCTCTTGAATATTTACGTCACGCTCGCACACATACACAAATGTGACTACTCGCACGCACGCTGAGTACACACAGGCAATTTGTAATATTGAATAGCTGACACAGTAAGATTTCATAATCTATTGACAGTGTCACAGCACAGTCATGCAAGGTGTTGGAGCTATTGATAAACACAGCACTGGCCTGTCGCCCACGTTCCTTAATCTGGGCCAGCGTAACTCAGTGTGGACGTCAGAATCGAGGCCACTCCTGATGACATCACAGGACACACGGGGGCTGAGAACTCCCCAGAGCAGAGCAGAGCAGAGCTTTGTGGACTGTTTTTATACATTGTCAAATAACTAAAGATTCTGATTTTTTTTTCCCCCCTTTTTTACCCAAATGGTATATAGATGATGGAGAATACAAGAAAATTTGCATTGTGTTTATTGAATGAACTACATAAAAAAAATTACAACACTGACATTAAAGTTTTTTTAAAAAAAAACTTTGTGAATATTTATTTATTTTTAAAACACATATTAAAAAATAGAGTAAAAAGAACAACTTTGGCCATTAAAGAGCAGTCATAGGAAACATACCGTCATACATTAAAAATAAACATTAATGGACACATTTACATGTACAAAAAACAAAACTCTTTTACAAACCATAACTAAGAGTTGATGCCACATTGAAAATAATAACCAACTCAACACTGTTCTCACAACTTATAATCTCAGTCAGCAAGCTAATACAACAGATATACTATACCTGAGAACGCAATTCCCACAAAGCGATTGAGATCAACATCCCACATCGCATTCGCAAACCATCCATATAATTTTTGTCCCTCCAATTAGAATTTTTAATATCTTGGTCGCCGTTAATGGAGATTAATGGGCGATCGCCATGGTGAATTCCAATGTCATCTATTATCATTCCAGCCTTGGTCCCAGTCCGCTCTAATTGCATCCTTAAAATGCCCTCTGCTTCGCAACCCCCAGCATCCTAAGAACAATCAATAATTTTAATTTTCGGATGCCCCCAACCCCGCTCGAATCCCTACCCTCATCCTGTGCTCGTGCTCCTTTCTTCCTTTTCTGCGTGTCGATTTGTTTCCAAAGAAAATCAAATGCTTCAGAATAAAGCCGAATGGGGAATTAATTACCCATCTCGTCTATAAGCTCCTTTTGAATCCTTCGTTTGTTTGTCCGTTCGTTGGGTCGTCCGTCCCCCTTGTTTCTCTCACGTCTGCTGTGTCTTTCCTCGCTCGCCCTCTCTCTGTCTGGCGCTTGGGGGGCGCTTTCCACTCTCGCCCCCCCCCACCCCATCTTGCCACGTAATTAGCATGCAGATATGCATCGCCTGATTCGCAAGTCAAATCGCCTTGCCATTTCTCCCTCTCTACATCTCTGGCTCCATTTTGATTGTTCTTATTCAAATAGGGTGTTTGATTTGGAGAACCCCCTCCTCCTTCATCTGGTCGACCCAAACACGCGCATATGAACACACACACACACACAGTATATGATAACATTTCTCTTTATCTGCAGACGACAGAGCTTCGCCAGTCTCCTCCTACACTGTGCCCTGCTGCCAATAACGCAAAGCACGAATCAAGCACAAATTTTATTTGAAAATTTCCATTTTCGTGGCCATTTCAAAACACACTAGTTGTACAGCAACCTGTCTGAGGCTCAGAAGTTCCAAGTATAGCCTGTCTCTGAAATAAAGCACACAGCCATGGCAGGTTACATATGATGCATGTTCTTTTTCCACCCACTTTTTTATGAGATCCTCTTACTTTAACGCATTCACACAGATAAGAATTGAGTATAGTGTGTGTTTTACTGCCACTGCACAAATACATTTCCCTCCTTCCGCTCTCACTCTCTCGCACACACACAGAGCATGTCTGCTTGTGCAGGAAGATGTTTGCTCAGCACATTTCAATATGAACATCATAATACTCTATCTTGTTGCCATCCGTTTTCTTGTCATAAACCAACAAGAGCCAGCAGTTTTTATTCCTGAATGCTGGGAGACACAAATCACATGAATTTTCCCACAAACTGAAATGTCTTTATGGAGGGATATATATATATATAGAGAGAGAGAGTGAGTGAGTTGGTTTGCACTTTGTAATTTTGATTTTTGTGGAAATAGGAGTCAATATTTGACCTTTGCCACGTCGCATAAATGAAGGTCAAGTTGGAGGCCAGACCTCTATCTTTCACCGTCATTTTGCTTTAGGCTCTCATATGTGCTTGAATATCTCATCCATTGCATGCAGCGGCATATTGAAACACTGCCATTCCTTCACAGATGAAAGCGGTTGGCTGACCATTCAGCAGCTGGTGTGGCACAAGTAAAATTCTGTGTTCCAGCCGGGGAACTGTATGTCCTCACATGTGATCCCAACACACAGCACAGACACAGCAACAAGTGTCAGAGCACAGTGTAGGGGGAGGTTTCTCTCTGTGCTCATGTCTTGGTATTGTTGGCACAAGGCCAGCTGTGCCGTCTGTCTCCTCTCCCCCTTCCTCTGTCTCTCCTCCTCCAAACCAATCTGCTCTACATTTGCCATCATTACGTGCCTGCCATTCTTATGGCATATCGGAAGGCAGGCGCCAGGCGCCCTTTACCCCTCTCTCCCCTCCTCCTTCTAACGCCCCTCTCTTCACGCCCCTATTTCCGCGCCCACTTTGCCACAGAGTTCTCTGAAGGGTCCAGGTGGCATCTTGCCCTGCTTTCCTCTCACAGTGAGGACAGAAGACAAAGAAGCTCAGCGGATAGACCAAAAAACAAAAAAAACGACTTGAAAATGAGGATTGAGGATATACTCCCTTCCACATCCTGCTTGGAGCTTGCAGTGCTTCCTGTGCCCACAGGCATGTTGTTGTTGTTGTTGTTGTTGTTGTTGTTGTTGTTGATGTTGATTTCCATACCTGTCCTTCATCTGGGTGGCTGTTGCCGTTTTAGCAAAAAAAAAAAAGAAAGGCTGAGATGTAAACCCGCGTCAAACCTTGGAACTTTCATGGCTTTTGGCGCTATTGACGGGACCCTGGTACGTCTCATATGCCCACACACTTGCAAAAATACACACACACACATACACAAGCACGCACAAACATGCTGCAGAGTGTTTCTCTCAGAGCTCCCTGCCACCTCGTCTGCCTGCTGCCTCGAAAGAACTGGGAATACAACGGGATCTACCAGAGACTTACTCATACATACACACAGACACACAGCGGATTTAATACGCACGTGCACTCACCGGTCGTTTGAGGCTGCAGGAAAGTGAATAATCAATTAAGTATTGATTTCTTGTAAGATTTTGTAAATTTCAAAGGCAAAGATAAAGAGGGTAGCTTAAGGAGAGTCGCCGCGAGCGTGAGGAGCCGCAAATTAGCCAATAAACACAGACAGTGGAATAAACGAAGGCGAACGAACGAACCGCTCGTCACTGCAATATGCTTCGCTTTTTTTCTTTCTTCTTCTTGTTTCTCTATTGTTTCTTCGTGTCACTCCAGACGAATTAATGCTGAATGCGACAATGGTTTTCTATGGAGATGAAGAGATGGCGAATGGGCGAACGAGGGTTAAAAGCAAAGGCTGCAGGAGGAGAGAGAGAGAGAGAGAGAGTGACTGGAGGACTTGGTAATTAGGCGGTTTGCAACACACACCTCATTATTATGGGGAGTATGCAAATTAAGCGGCTGGCTTTTTTCTTTTTTGTCATGGATCAGAAGGCAAGAGCTGCAAAGAAGAATTAAGAGCCATTATTCTACCCAAGGAGAGGCTGATGTATGCAAATGAGAGAGAGAGGGAGAGAGGGAGCAGGAGGAGACCAAAGAACAGTCTGTAACCACAGAGATATGCATTGGACTCCACTGCAAAGGAGAGTCAAATGCAATCCACAAATACACCCTTATTCTCCCCCCATACCCTGGAAGATTCTTCTACGTTTGCACGGGAAATAACGAAAGCGAAAACAACAATCAGACATGCACCTTTATTCCCTATCATGCCTATCTGCGCATATTGATAGGCTGCTCCGTGGATGATAATTACCTTTTGGAATATTGAATCGCGAAACGAGCCTCGGAACGAAGGAACGAGAAGAAAGGGGAGAAAAAATGAAAAAAGAGCGGAGGTATGCAAAAGGCGCTAATGATATTCAGAGCGCTGACTGTGTGTCATCTGCATGATGACAACGGCCAATTATAATGAACCATTGGCTCTCTGCCACAGATAAGTAGGAGAGAGACAAAATATGGCTGAAGAGGAGGGGTAAGCGAAAATAACTTCCCTGTTCGCTTTCTTCTTAATTTGCCGACGATATTTGCCGATTCTGCGCGATGTGGATTTACAGTAACCCAGTAATGATGCAATTTGGGGGAAAAGAAGGGAAAAAAAGATCATCTTTTCTTTAAAATGTCCCTTAAATGGAATAAAGGCCACAGAAGAAGAGAGCATCCCTCCAGGTTAAATGTATGGCTGCTTGGGTGGTATTCCATTCCATGTTGTTCAACTGGGCTTTGTTTCAGATGGCACTGGCTCCTGTACCCACCATCGCTCTGACAACCCAAAGAATCTGTTGAAAAACACATATATACACACACGCACACAAGCAAATGCACACACGGCGGCATCATTCGCAATGCCGCCCTCTCCCCTTTCTCATCACTCTACAAAATGCTTCCCCATCACAGTCTTGCATATTTGCATGCCGCCCCACCTATCACAAAGGACTAAACAGCGTTATGCAAAACAGTCCGGTATCCCCACTTGCATAGCGATAAGATGAACACTGTGAGAAGGAGGGGGGCAGGAACTGAGTGGGGGGTAAAACAAGATGGGGGGGAAGATGGAAGATATGAAGCGGTTGGGGGGGGGCGCGCACAGGGGAGCTTGTTGGCACTAAAAAGGGGGCACGTGCAGTGATACCACTCCTACTGCTTGATGACAGAAAGAGGCGGGCGTGGGAAAAGTGAGGAGTGGAGGGAGGGGAAAGGAGGGAGATGGGGGTGGGTGGCGGGGAAGACGAGGGCATGTTGGCACTAACAGGGGGCACGTGTTGCCGTAGGAGGAGGGGCGATGTGGGTGGGCGAGGTGCGGTGGGAGGCGCTGGGAAATGGGGGGTTACACGGGGGCGCGGCAGGGGGTGGCACTAAACACAGATGAGCGTCTAAGGAGGAAGGATTTTCAGATTGCGGGGCCACCTGCGTTAAGGAGGAATGTCATACCATTAAAACACAAAACACACAGCAATCGACCCTACACACACACACACACACACACACTTCTTATCAGATCTCAGGGGAATATGCCAGGGGGTGTGGCTGCCAAGCATGTGATGAAGCACAGCAACTTCACCATGAAATACCCATGTGTGCTTCCACAGACCTGCAGGGGTGCCAGAGACGTGTGTGCACTCGCACATGCACATGCACATTCACACTTTTTTCTTTTTTTTTTGCATACGCAGATGTATTGGAAATCTCAGCCGTCACTCCAGATCTGGCACATAGCCGAGGATATACACCGTGTGTGCCACACACACGCATGCACGCATACTTACACATGGCCTTTTGATTTCCGTGTCACTTTGAAGGAACCGTTTTGATTCTTCAGTGAGATTTCACTCTCCTGTCTGTGATGTCTTATTACATTATACAGCAAACTGTTGCAGGAGTGGAAGATCTTGGATTTTCAGCCACTCTTGGAGCCCATTATTCACCTATCACAGCCTGCATGACGATGCGAAAAAAGAGATTGCGCTAAATAAGCGTTAATATATGCGCAACACTTATTTTTACAACTTGGGATTCATGTGCTTTTTAACAGTAATTATATAAAAATAAAGGTTTGCTGTTTGAAATGTTCTGTTTATTTTTGTTTCCAGCTGTAAAAGGTATGCCCAATGACGCCCAATTTATGATGCTCTCCTCACCTGTGGTAACTTTGTACTTTCACTGAGAAACGCAGATTTTTGCCTGTTCCTTTCCATATTTCTCCCTCTTTCTACCAGAGCACGTAAACTCATCTGGAGTTGCCTATTTGGCCTTCCACACTTCCAGTCTAGCTGAACTGTGCTTTACTTTTGTAGCAAGACCTTGACCTTGGTGACAAAAACACCCAATTGGTTTGACTGCAGTCAGGAGTTCACGTTTGCCATCTTAAAGTCATCCAGTGGCAAGTCGATTTGATTATTTTCACATTCGCTTCTAGTTTAAGAGCGATAGTAGTTTCACATGTCCTTCTTGAGATGCAAGCCTATAGCTTTTAGTCTCACTAAGTGAATCATCAGTGGCACTATCAAATTACCCTCAACAGAGACCAAAGGTTACTTAAAGGCCTTTTAGTCATCCACGCTGGCATGCCAGCTAATTTACAGCAGACTCATTAGACCGGCATTAAACACAATTTCCTGCCGACAAATTTCATTTGGTCGAAAAATCATTACCATGGCAATAATAAACAAGCCTATACAGTAGTGGCTAATGGCAATTTGAGTAACCTAATGTCGTTAGCAAGCCCCAGAAATAGCAACAGTGGCTCGAACGGCTATGATCAAAGCTCTGCTTAAGATAGATGTTGACATGATGTGTGTTAATATTACTTTGGAGTTTTTATTTCTTTTTGTTTTCTTTCTCTTTTTCTTTCTTAAGCTTTGTCTTGGGCCTGGACAATGACAGTGGAAATATAATGTTTCATAACTGTCAGTGCACAGGGTTGTGTGTAGCCTGGGGTTACTGTGCTGAACAATAAACCATAATTTGATAGATGAGAAATTACAGCGGTCCATCTACTGTGCAGGGCCCTCACCCCAGGCAACGCAATACCGCTTCAGATGATGTGTCACATTTCTCTGAGAAAGGGAGAAAAATGAAATTATTCTTTTATACTTTGTTAATAATGTCTGACTGCATTTTGAATGTAGCATCCTTGTTTGTTTTATGTAGATAAACTAATACAATAGATGGATGTGCGCTTTCTCGGTAACACTGCCAATTATTAAAGGCCCTCTGTCCTTTAAAGCTCCATACGTCGCAGAATAAGAGGTGCTTGGAGGAATGATTCCTCCGAGTCTATATGGTGCATACTGTGTATTGCAGAGCACAGCAACGATTTATATTTAACAGCCGCTAAAAACATACCACCTTCTCTCTCCCACATGTGGAGAATCACTGCTTGATAGGAGCTATGCATCATAGCCAGTCCACCTCGGTAAGCCAGTGCATTTGCCATTAGCAAATGTATATCTCTTTGAGTGTAGCATGGATTTGCCATGTGAGCAGCTTGGAAATTATGTGTTTTCTGTGACATTGTGGCTGAGAACTACTCAGACCAACCATTAGTACCCCTGGAGCATGCTCCAGTGCTGTATCATTTGTGTCAAGCATACAGGACTGATTTGACTTGGTCCTGTGGTGAGTATATGACAGCCGTACAAACATAATGGTTGTGATCTGACTGGAAACTTGCGCTTAAGTGTAAATTAGTGGGCAGCGCTAATAGCATGCATAAGAGGGAATGTTTTAAGTGCAAGTATTTAACTGGAAGTGCGCTGCAGTATACTGAGGCGGGTTTGTGGGGCGATGAGCAGCTATTTATCATCTCTGTTGTGTAAGCTGTTGCTTTGTGATTTCACCACTAGGGTCACTGTGAGGCTTGCGTTAACTTTTACCATGCCCACTTCTTCCAAGAAAGAAATCCATTCAAATGTGCCCCAAGCAGAGTCTGTGGCTGTCTGATCATATATATAAACTATGTACCAGGACAGTTATGCTGTTAAGTATATTATATTTTTATTGCATGCATCAAAAGCTCCAGCCAAAAGCATGGAGGCTAATCCCACTCCTTTGTTCTGCTGTGTTGTATGTCTTGTCAGACAACAGCAGCAGTGAAGTCTATGAGGGAAACATTTTGTCCTTAGTTTGAAGCTGCTGAAGCTTACATCCTCTGAAGGTGGTGATGTCATGTGAAATGAATGGCTTTTATTCTTCAGTAATTTTACGATCTTGGCATGAAACCTTATATCCTACCCCGTTCCTATTAAGGAACCCCCTACAACCCCCATTCTTTTTAACAAGAACGATCTGATAGATGTTCAGAAAGAAGTTTTTTTTTTTCTCCCTTCGCCTTTGTTCTGGTCAGTGGGCTCATGCAATGTTTATTAGATTAAAAGTCAGTCACTGCAACAAGAGAAAAGGTGAAAAAAAAAATGCAAAACACAAAAGGGAAGCCTATTGTACGCACTGGCAGAGCTTTCTCTGCTGGTCTTTTTATTACAAATTGAGACCAAATCACTGTGGAAGGCACCAGAGAGCGGGGGGTGGAGGGGTAGATTTGCCTGTGATTTAAAGCAGCAGTATGTAGTACAACATTTATGATCAGAACTGTGTCTGTGTCTGACAATTAACGTGACTCCAGTCAGTTTTATGGCCGGATTCAATCCAGGACTGCATTTCAGCGTGATGATCGAAGACAGAGTGGACATAAATAAGAATATACATATGTGAAATCCATAAAGCCTTACCAAATGACTTATATGGAAAAGGGAAGTGTGGGTGGAAGAGTTCATCCTCCACATCTGAATTGTCACAGCAGCTTTTATAATGAACAGCACAGCTGGGGGTTGGCATGTTCTGGTGCTTCATATGTGCCTGGATTGTTCTAGAAACTGAACATGACCAAAAGTCTGCTATTTTTTTAATCCTTCTACTCTGTTAGACTAGAGCTATGTAATCAAAGAAACAAATGTGTGCTAATGGAAAGACTTGTTTTTATTGAAGGTATTAAAACAGCTGGCTCTAAGTGATTGTTTTACTGCGTTCGATAAGCTCGGGATGTCTGTTGCTGCTATTCACCCATTAAATGTCTAATTGTTTGATTGCAGTCTTTATTTCCCTGTTTTCGTGTAATCACATTTCCCAGCTAAAGTTTCAATTAGCTTCCCTGTTTGTGCCTTAAAATAAAATCTTCTTCATATTTGTAATATGATTGTAAACAAGTAAGAACATGCTCATTTTAAGCAGTCACTAACTTGCTACATGAATTTAATTGGTGTGCAAAGGTAAACAGAAGTGAAGTTAATTAAACACTTTGACTTGAGATGACTAGATTCAAGATTCGTCCTATTGTTTTCTCAGTAATGTTTCTTTAATTAGCTTGACATGTTTGGGTTATGCTTTGGAGGCTTTTAATGTAACAACTGTAATTCCTCCCTCTTTGACTGTTAGCATCATGTGTTGTTAAAGCCTATGTTGATGATATTTTGAATTAGCCAGTCATCCAGAACAGTGGCCCCGAGAGAAACACACTGGAACTTAAGAAGACGTCAGCAAATAGAAAAACACTGCAAAAGCACACAGAACATAATGAAAGTTGACTAAAACAAAACAGTGTTTTGGGGAAGACGATAATGTGATGGGCCATCTGCAACAGCGTGACAGAAACCAAAACGTGAAGGATTACAATGAGACACGCTTAAAAGAAGTGGATTTTACAGTGTTGTCAGTTAGAAAAATATTAGAGTTAGGGTGTGTTTTAATTGGATGATTCATGTAATACGCAAGATACATGTTTGTTATTAGCCGTTTACTGTTAGGTTCAATCACATTGTCTGCCCCAAAACACTCCCACTTCCACTGGAGTTTCCTTACCTGGATGATTGAGCATGCACCAAGAAATGTGACCGTAGTTTTGATGGCACCTGTTAGCAGTGATCCATTTAAGTGACATACATTTCCATGGCGTAGCTTAGCTTACAATCAAGCGCAGTTTAGCTTGGCTTACACTTTTAGTGAATGTCACACATAAGCACTGTAGGGAAAACCACACAAGCTTAGAAAGATTAAGTGTAATGTAAGTTTTAACCGTGTTAGTGTTATGCCTGTATGCCAAGTGGCCCTGAAATTGTATGTAAAATATCTGTTTTATTACTGTATTTAGCAGTCACTCATCTTAAATACCTAGTTACA
Organism: Aulonocara sp. 'chitande type north' Nkhata Bay; assembly: GCF_057382095.1. Classification (NCBI taxonomy): domain Eukaryota; kingdom Metazoa; phylum Chordata; class Actinopteri; order Cichliformes; family Cichlidae; genus Aulonocara; species Aulonocara sp. 'chitande type north' Nkhata Bay. The sequence goes on from NC_141352.1 coordinate 14,298,157, forward strand.
TGTTTTGTCACATAGTTTGGGTTGGGTGCCACTTTAACTCAGTGGGTGAGCAAGTGACCACATGGTGCCACAGGACTGGAGTACAGTGGCCCTTTGCTGCGTGTCTTCCCCCTCTGGTGATTTAAAATTAACTTTTGAATAAATATATCAAATCCAAACCAAATGAAGTACACAAAATGGTCTGATAAGTGATTTAAAAGGATTTTGAAAGGGAAAAAAAATAACATGGTAGTATTGATTGGTGTAAAACGACATATGCAACAACAACAACTCCCTTTTGTTATATATATCTGCGTGACTTCTGACTGTGAGAGTCAAAGGACTGGTACAGTAGATAATGTATTGGACAATCAACATCACAGATCTCTGCCTTTCTGTCCCTTCTTCTGTCTTCCCAGCCATCAGCTGCATCATCCACCTTTCATCAGGCCACACCATTGATCCTCCACCCGGCAGGGGGTCCTTTCAGTATGCAGCCTAATGTTCTCATTATGTATCCTGCATGGTCCCTTTGCTGATGACTGGCTGATTACCATCTCATTAAGAGACATGGCCAGGCAGGGGAGAGAAAGACCTGTCACAGTTTAAGGAGCTCATCAGAGCACAGAAATAATACATGCTGAAGACTTGCTTCATGTCTAATGATACCTGAAGGAATATGATTTCTTTATTGGAGAAAATAGGAAGGAAGAACATTCGCTGTGTAATATAAGCTGGATATGTAGCCTTTTTGTAAATATGGTTTAAGATTGCTGGCTTAGGAACTGAATAATTTTTATGGCAATTTTGCCATTTTTAATAATTTTCTGTTTTATGTATTCACCTGAAAGATGATATTTGATCTGCAACATAACTATTTTATACCAGGAAGTTGCTGTACTGTTTAATATCAGCTTCTAAACAGTTTTATTAGGCTTTATACTCCAATCAGCCACAACACAACCTCTCCTAATACTGTAAAGGCGGAATAGGAAATCCCGCCATGACACAGAATGCTTGGGAATAGTTCAAGGAACACAACAAAAAGGACCTTATCCTTTATACTCTGCAGATCCCGATCAGGCATTCATAAGTCTGATTCATTGAAGCTGCACCTCGCAACCTCTCCAACCCACAAGGACCCAAAGGAATCGCTACCGCTATTCCAATCCCTGATACCACAGGTCAACCTCAAAGGTCGTGTGTGCATGCCCCAACAAGTCAGTGATGTTTTGGCTGCAAGAGGGGAACCTACACAACATCAAGTTTTAATGTTATAATGGCTAATTGGTGTATATGAAGTGAAGTGCACACAATATCTACAAGTCAGGTAGACAAGAACCGCCTTAAACATTCAGACTAACGTAGAAGTTGAAGTCTGAGGTGTACACTGTGAAATATCTAAAGCTTTTCACTACAGAACAAAATTTAGCAACAACTGCATCTCTAATAATCAATGACAGTGCACAATTGCACTCAGAAATAGCATTTTTGTTACCATTATCAGTTACAACTCTGGTTTTATTAGGAGATGTGCTAGTTAATGACATCCTCATTCGGTTAGCCTCCTTTTTGAGGTAGATTTTCTTCGACAGTTTGTGTGTGCGTCTGTATCTTTATTCCAGCATCCATGTGTGCTGGGGAGGCTGGGATGGGGGGTGACTGAAAATCCCAAGGTAATCTGAGGCACAAAGGCAATGTCATTATAGACATGGGAGGACATTATTCTAAAATGGCAAGTGATGCAGTGCTGAGACAGTAGATAAGGTGAGGAGAAAATGTGAAGGGAAGAGGAGAGGAGAGAGTGAACGCTTAAATTTGTCAGATAAAAACAGGCCAGGCTGGAGGATGTCACGATACAGGGTGTTGTTTTTTTTCCCCTCCCCTTCTTTTTCTTTCTTCCATGCCACCTTCTCCCTCTCTCTCTCTGACTATACCCTCCTCTCTCCTTTTTTTCTGAGGTTTATCTGACATACAATGAATGCAGCAATTTTATCTGAATAGACAAAGCAGCGGTGACATGCAGCCTCACTCTGACGATTGACCTTGAAGGAGACGAAAGGAAGGGAAATTTTAAAAAAAGGAAGAAAGAAAGAGGGGACTGGCCATGGTTGTTACTGCCTCTGTCTGTCTTTTGCAACTCTCTGGGCTATTTTAATATCATCTCCCTAATGCTGTGTTTGTGGAGCCGTTTTCTAAACCTTGTTGTCTTGTAATTCTTCTTGTCATTTAACCTGATAGAGCTCTGCTTCCAGTGTGGTTTTGAATGAGTCCTGGACAAGATAAGGTTAAAAATAGAACGGTAAATTGTAAACACAATAATGGAGAACTTAATCTTAAATCAGTAAAATAAACTAATGAGATAACTGAGAGAGTCTGGGTCTGTTTTGTTACTTGGCATCCTGTTTTTGTTATTGCTGCACGAGCTCCCGGGACCGGGTGTATGGACGATGTGTATGTGCAAAGGCCTGTTCTCACACATTAGCTGATATTTATAAAGAGGTGAGAATGTGCGCACACCCACTCATACTTCAGATCACGTGTGGATGATTTTATGTTTTGCTTTGAGCAGGACAACCCTGATACAGAGAGGTGGAGATGAAAAATAAGGTGATAGAATTTAACACAATTTCACAGGGCTTGCATTTCTTATTACGATTTCTTCCCCTGTTCACAGCGATACACAAAAACTAATATTAAAATGTACAATTTAACATTCATAATCTGTCTAGTAAACAATTGTTTATGCACTAAATTGCATTAGCCTTCATATTTGCTTTTATTTAGGTATGTATGTTTTGGGGTTTTTTTTTTTTTTTTTGGAGGGTTCACTGTGGATGCTATAAGCAGTTGCAGCCATGCATAACAGCCCTGGCTGCTGCTCAGGCATACTTGGAGGATCTTGCTGATGTGTCTGTAGTCCCATTGCTTCTTTATTTTTTCTTTTACAATTTTATCCGGCCCTTGATATCACAGCTGCAGCAGAGTACAATGCCGCATATTACAAAAACAGTCCTGAAAATGTGAATGAAAGGGCTTCGTTCCAAACGAAACCGGAGAAACCTCAACAAGCTATAATGTAACAATGATGCAAAAAAATAAAAAATAAAATAAATAAATAAATAAATAAATAAATAAATATATATATATATATATATATATATATATATATATATATATATATATAAAATGTTGCACTGAGAAGTCAAGACTTACTTTTACAGACTTAAGGGAAAGAAGCTGTCTTGTTCATACCCCTATTGCTTGCACTACACCTACGCGTACAATCAACAGCTGGATTCAACAAGTTCTCGCATGTTCTCCTGAGTCTTAAGTCATCTTGCAAAATTTAAGATGTCACAGTCTGATCTTGAGGTAGGCGAACAAGGTTGTTAGAATAACAGGCATAATAATAATTTACAGAATTTAATGTCAAAATAAAACCAAGAACCCAAAGTAATGAAATCTGCCTCCCACTTTTTATTTCTTTTTTTGGATCTAGTCTTGAAATAGGTTGCTTCATTGGCAGACTCTGGATCCATGTGATAACGTTATTGATTTATCTTTTAGTGAAATAAAAGCTGAAATAGTAAGGGAACACCAGCAGATTTAATAGAGTTTCATTTTGTCTAATGCGGTCCTCGGTCCTTGTGCTGCCGATAGGACTCTGTGACTGTGTAGCTGGGAACATTTCTTTCCACTAGCATTTCTCATAGTTACAGTAAAAGTATCTGCTGCCAATATGTACTCATTAATTAGTCATTTAGTGGCTCTGTGGCTCACCACCATTACACATTATCACACGCAGACTGCAGTACAATTGATAAACAGCCCACTTGTTAACACCACAGAAGATATTAGCAAGCAGGCTGTTTCTTTCTTTGTTCTTGGTTGTGATTACAAGTTATTCACTTTACTTTCTCCATTATTAATAATGTTTGTAAGAACAAAACTCAAACCAGTGACGAATGCACGCAGCATCAACCTTTCCAACATCTACGGACTTCTAACCCAGGGTAGCAGCTGCCTGATGTCACCTGGAGTGCGCGTGTTGAGCTTAACACACTTTGGCACACCTAAATTTTGTAGTCTAGGGCTGCACATTGAAGTGGAACAGGGTTATATGTGGCCCACAGCTGGCTTCTTCACTTGTGATGGGATATTACCTGCAGCACAAACCCGAGTTCTGACCAAGTCAATTAGCAGATGTGTTCTGACATCGTAGCATAAACATCAGGTTTCGCCACACTGAGAACATGGCACGGGCAGATTTGTTGGAAATTTCTAGAAGTAATTTTAAATGTCAGCAACTCCCTGTGTCAGTGATCGCAACTGGAAACAGGAAAGGAGTCTTTTCACTAATTGGCCCACATTGGATCACAGTGGTGAACATAAAGCAGGGCAAGTACTGGAGGAAATGTATGTGATGAAAGAAAAAAAAGGAATTTACATGCAAAGAAATTAATATACACACTTTTGTTATTTTAGGCATTCTGTCTGTAAACACAAAAGCTCACAAAATTTTGAATGAATTCTGATCAAATTTTGCCTGGGTGTAAAATTGGGTCTTCAAGGTCAACTTAATGATTTATTGGTGGGGAACTGAACAAAGCCTTACAACGTAGAACTTACAGGTGTGCTGAGTATTATCAACATATAGACCTGAACTCTCCTTCAAGATCAATGGATTGATCTGATGGTCAAAGTGATTTTTTTTTCTTTTACAAACTTGTGATCAATTTTTGATTTTTTCAGTTGATATTTATAATAAACAAACTGAACAGTGAAATAAAATGAATCTTACACATGTACTATAGCCACATAAAAACAAGAATAAATATGAAATAATTACACTCAAACTTATGTCGTGTATATAAAATGGGTTTCAGTGGGGAAAATACTAAAAGCCGTCACTTTGCGCTTGTTTTTACTGCACTGCAAACTTCTTAAAGTCCTTAATGTTACTTAATTCATTTTTATTTTTTAAAATTTGATCAGTTTCCTCAGAAACTCAGATGAAGCCCAAGAATTCAAGGGGAAAGAGTCATTGTGCATTTAAAGACAGAAGACCAGACCAATTCCAACTGAAAAAAGTAAACAGTCATTGGACGAAGCTTATTTTATTGTCAGGAACTAAAAGTACAAAAAGGTTATTATTTTGGACCATTTTCCTTGTTTGTCCTGTTATTATTGCTATATTAGCTTTGAGTTTACAGGCTGTACTTGAGCTTTGGAAATGATAGACGTGTTAATTTAGGCACTGCCTTTACAAACCTGATTTGAGTTAGCAGCTTATGTTGCCATGTTCTCCACTAATAACACACGCTGGCACACAAGACCCGAGTCTCACTGTGACACTGTCACCTTTCAAATAGAGAGGAGAAAATATCATTTTTTCCGCAACCTTTATGGAGCTTTTACTACACCGAGGAGCAAAGTCAGTATGCAAGTATGCAACGGATGCAAAGACATATCTTTCTTAGTCCAAAAGTAAACCTTTTCTATATACCCTTTTTCCTGGCTCTTAGGTAAGAGCAAATAGATTGTTGTATTAACAGATTGCATTGAGAGAGGTTCTTTTGCATATTTTTTAGACCGTTTACTTATTAAACATCTAAAAAAATTTGCTCATATTTTGCTACTAAATGTCCTTTTCTATTGGACGTTTAAAAAATAAATACTGTATATAACTACATTTTTTCCACAACATGTTTGGCATCTGCATTTATAGTTTGAGTATGTATCATATTAGCTTATAAAGAGCTGATATCTAGAAGTGACCCTTGGTTTAGACAAACAACATCCTGTGACATTAATTGACCAGTCACTAGGCCTCCGTTACAGCAGGTGTGTAACTCAATCCAGACAGTGATCTTTTAATCTGTTAATGTGAAGGGACGAATAATCCCACATCTGGAAGTTTTACTACTCTGTAATTACAGATCTGTTATGAGCAGCCCCCTGAGCCTCGGAGAAAAAGAATGACCTGCATTCAGCTCCCCACCAAGACAGACACGATAACATTTAGAGGGGATGAAATTTGTGTTAATTTCAGACGACTTGCCTTTTCCAAACCAATTTGTGTTTCGCTCTGTTTGTTGACATTGCTTCTAATGTGATGACTGTGACATGTATTTCCACAACAGATGGATTAATGTTTTTCTTTTTCTCCGTCTATTTTTTTCCCTCTTTTTTTCTTTCCCCCCCTTTTTTTTCTCTGTCTCTCCCTCGCTCTGTTTCTCTTGCTTGCAGGATTTCAACTAGACAGGTGCTTCCTGTCCGGACTTTGACATAAAATTAAACACTAGTCCAGATGTGAAGTGTGTGTGTCTGCAAGTGTGTGCATGCGTGCACGTGTCTAAGACAGACAGAGGGAAGCCATGTTTCTGGTGCCCGGCCTGGTCATTTCGCTGCAGTTGAAAGAACAAAGAATGAAAAGAAATAAAACAAGGCAGACAGAAGAAGAGGCAGGGCACTAAAGAGAGTAGCCGTGGAGGAAAATTAGTGACAAATGCAGTGAAGAAGTTAACCTTCCACGAACCGATCGCTCGATAAACACACGATAAACTGTTTTTGCTCCTTAAATTTGTTTTAAATTTGCCACCCAAAGTTATTTCAGTTGCAAATGTGAATGCTGACATTTAGAATTAAGGAGTTTAAATAGATGTGGCACCGCGTCACTTGTGTCCACTTCCCATGCACAAAAAGCCGATTCCTTTTCCTTAATTTCAGTTTCAGGCTGATTCCAGGTGAATGGCATCACAATGCGGCTTTGAAACACTGATTAAATACAGTTGTCTAAAAGAGCTGCTTTTCTTTTCTTCTTTTGCTTTTTGCTTTTCTTGTCCTTGTCCTGAATGGAGAGACCGGAGAAGAGGAAAAGAGGGAGAGAAATGGAAAGGTCATGAGTGATGGATGCTTTGTGTGTGTCTGTCATTCCCAATTACTGAACTTTGCCTTTTAAAGCGTCGCTCAGATGCATTTCTCATTTCTGCCTTTCTGACTGATGAAGAGCAGACTCTGACTGGGGGCCACTGTGTGTTTAAAAAAAACTGCCTCACTAGTCATTCAGTATTTACTTCAGATACAATACACCGCAGCGGCCGCTCCTGCTCTGCAGCGTTCCTCCAACACAACTTTTTCTTCATTTGTATTCATTCTCCTGTTCCGTTTTCAAATGTATAGTTTCCCTGTGCTCAGGTCTGTTATGGCACGATGCAAAGAAAAATTAGATTACATATTTTGTTTTTAAAAAGAGAGAGAAAGAGAGAGAGAAGAAATGTTCAAAGCTGCAAAAATACATCACAGGGAAAAGACTCTTTGGAGGGAGGTTGCACTTTGATACTGGGCAGCGCAGATGAATAGAATACCCACACTCGGTGCACCCAGCCAGTCTCTTTTAAAGCTTATCGCAGTTATTAATCCCTGAGACAAAATGCTTCCGAACAACCACGAACTTTGGAACGCTCATAAAATTACACTTTAGGGTTTTACTTGAAGGAGTAAACAGTTTTGAATAACCTTTTACAAACAGCCAGAAAAAACAAAATCACCAACAGGGCGCAGACTGTTAAACTTCGTTTCTATGCGATTTGCATTTATCCAAGATTTTTTCTCCCTTTTTTTAAGAGTAGAAAAACGTTCCGTATGCTCCCAGTTCCCATGGATCGGCTCCTCTCCTTTCTTTGTGGGCATTTTTCTTTTCAAAATATCTTCTTGATACAAATGTTTAAAAATGTTTCAACTGCCTATAGCCAGGAAAACACGGACTATACAGCCACCCTTTTGTAGTCTTCTGTGTTATTTTTAACAGGAAAGAAAGAGGAGAGGGACAGGTGCTATGGCAGGCAGCTAGATTAATCTCCTCTGTGCTCTGTCAGCCTCCTCGCAAAACTTTAAAAAGTGTCATGTTGGCTGTAATATCGTGACACTCTACAGACATAGGAAGAAGAGGTGGGAGAGAGGAAGGACGCGAGGAAACAGAGACTGAAGACAGAGGAGGAGGAATGAAGAAAGAAAAAACTGTTGAGCGAAAAATAATATATATATATGCCACACACAAAAACAACAGAATCCTCCAATACCTTCCTCCTGTGTGATTTTTTTTTGTCCCCCACCTACAGACTATATTAAAATCATTCCCTGTTAATACATCTATTTTCTGCTCGTGAAAACCTCCCTATGTGTCACAATAAAGGTGGAGGTGGTTTGTGAGGTCGGCCTGAGGAGAGCTTTACGAGACAAGCTGCACTGATATATGGCTCGCGGAGACTCCATTAAAACCCTGGACCTGCGCCATTTGGGAAAATGGAGGTCACTCATTCTAGGGTCACGTGACATCTATAAAATCAAACTTTTTCTTACTATCTGGTCATATATCAACCCCCCCCCAACAGCCCCTTTTTTGCCTTTTTTCCCCCACTAATGCTTGAATCTTAAACAATAGGTCCAGGGTTGAGGATGATCGTTTTTCAAGAGGTAGAAGGGGAGGCTGCTCTGTGTGCGTGTGTGTGTGTGTGTGTGTGTGTGTGTGTGTGTGTGTGTGTGTGTGTGTGTGTGTGTGTGTGTGTGTGTTTGTGTATGCACTGGAGGGTTGGCAAAAGGGAACAGGGTGTGATGTTCAGTTTTTGATAAATGTACCATATCAGATCTGCAGAGGAGCATAAGTAGAACAATCTGCAGTTGGTAATCTCGGAAAGATGAGAACAGGTGTGCAAAGGAATGGTTGGGAGTCCTTTTTTTCCTACTCTGTCATCTCTCCTTTCCTCTCCTCCATCACTTTTTTTCTGGTGTTTTTTTCTATTCTCCGTGCTCAGCTTCTCGGTTTCTTCCCTCTCTGCAGGTTACCTAATTAAAGTGACTTCACGCTTTCTCCCTTACTCACCTATTATTGTCTCTGTCTCTTGCACTCTTTCTGACTTTCTGTTTTTCCCACTCTCATTCTTTGTTAGAATCTTAAACTTGTCTTAAACTTATCCCTTTTCCCTTTACTCCAGCTCCTGTCTCCCCTCATACTGTATACCCTTAAAACCCAAGAAACATGTCATTTGCTATCTCTCCCTCGCTCTTCCTCTCTGGTTCCCCCCTTCCCTTATCTTCATGTCTCTTTAAGCCAGAGTGTGTGTCCTGTCTGTCTACGTGTGGCTCCCGGCTCCCTAGGGCAGCATTTCCAGGCTTCATTTGTTTGAGGGCTTTCTAATCTGGGGACTGGGACAACCTCAGTCCACCGTGCCCTCGTCAATCATCCTCGAAGAAGGAGCAGAGAAGAGGTGAAGAAGGAGTAGAGAGAAGCATGAAGACTGGAGGTGATGGCATGATTAGTTATCTGTCCTCGGTCTTGCCCACCCGCCCCATTGCCAGCGACTACAACTCCCTCCATCTTTCCCATCTCTCGCTTTCTCCCTCCTTCCACCTTTTCCCTGGCTTTCCCCTCACTGTCTCTCAATCTATCTTACCTCCTTATCTCGCTTTCCCTACTCCTCTCTCCTGCATCCTGAGCGCTAGCCTGTAGCGCCAGCAATCGCTCTGTCCGTCGGTCTATTTATCTGTCTGTCTGATTGTCTGACCTCAGCCCCGACGGTGGTCCCTTTTGTATCTCTGGACAAATGAGGATGACCTTTTATTGTAAAACAGACACCTATGGGGAGGGATGAAAGCGCCAGTGTTTAAATTAACAACAGAAAGAAGAGAGGGAGAGGGAGGCCATCTCAAACAGAGAGGGAGTTTGCAGAGATGGAGAGAGAGTGTAAAGTTTTTGAAGTTCTAATAATTATAGAACAGTGTTTGCGTCAAACTGGCATGGCCACTGTTCAATAATAAAGTCCCCTACCTGGCTGGCAGCTATTGATGAACAGTGGTGGAACAGTGAGGAGCGGACCTCTTGAACGTGCCCCGGACCCATCAGTATGGGTGCATGAATTATAAATGGCATTGACAGTGGAGGCCATAAGAGTAGACAGAGTATTATTGCACATGAAGGTCCATTCTGATTTTGATTATTTTTATTCCAGGGGGCTCACAAAAGGCCAGGAGACCGTTGGTGAATATTCTAAAAGGGCACGGGGCTGAGATGGGCTTGATGGCAGGCTTTGATTTCTGGCTAATAGCCACTTCAAACAGGCCGGGATGGCTCGGAGACAGGGGAGGAGGATGACACCGGGGCTAAAGGACAGAAGGACATGGGACGCACACAAAGGAAGGCCACACAAACCGCATTCACGGAAGACATGTTGCGTTTTACAGCTTCAACATTTAGCTGACATTCGTATGGTCCAGCTGGACAAATACAACGGGTCACGCGCGTGTCTAAAAGCCAAATACACTTATTTAAAGTCATGAAATATGAATCTACAGTAAAAGCAAGTGCTTTTGGTTGCAACAAAGAAGTAACAGTTTATTTTTGTTTTAGCAATCCACACACAGAGATCTTTTTTCATGGCAACATGACACCAAGCTGTGCACTATACTTCTTCAGTTCTGTTCTCCAAGTTGGCAGATTTCATCAGTCAGAGTATGGACGCACCTAAATGAATACAGGGTAAAATGTAATATCTAAAACCAGAAGCAAGTATTCTTCTGAAAGTGTGCAAAATGACCCTTTATATATAATCCATTTCAAAGTTTACAACTCAAGTCTTCAGAAACCTTCTTTTCCCTTTTTTACAAACACACACACAAGATCACATCATGAGCATGGAATCATTTGGCTGCTTGTGTGACCTGCACGACTAAAATAAAGGCCTCTGGGTAGTGAGACAAAGCCTGGACTATAGGGTGCACTCAATATGGCAAAATGAAGGTAATCCACTGCAACAAACACACAATATAAATCTTCCTTAAGGTCCAATTCCACCCCCTCTTCATCATAACTGCCTCTTATTCATTAAGCACACAGAAACACACCAATTTATACTCTTATCACACACACATACACACCAACCGGGACTGCCACACGACCGAGAGAGCTTCCACGCCACAGTCACACCCTCTCTCTTTTTTAATTGCAAAGAATGGGCCTTGGTAGGTCGCACAAAACAAATCAATAGCTCTAAAAGAAATATTCAAATGTGACCTAGAAAACAGAGCTCGTGCTCCCATTTTATCATTGATTTTTGATGCAAGGCGATTTAGTTTTGCGAGATTATTTTTTTATTAGTATTATTTTTCTTCTTTCTTTTTTTTTCCCAGCACATAAATATTTACTCCAAAGATAAAGCACAAGTGCGGGAGAATGAATATTGAATTTGGAGGTAAGCATGTGTGTATGATCCAATATCCATCCAAAGAGAGGCTGTACATTGTCTCAGTCAGAAAGGCAATATAAATATAAGCATATTTGTTAGAGCCAGGGTCAATACCATAAGGTGGATATGGTTTGTGCCTCTGAGGCTGCTTAGCGAGATAGTTTGAAATCAATGGTGTGTCTGGCACCCAGCTCATTGTCTGATTATGGTTTTGTTTCTCACAGCTACCAGATTAATGTAGTTTTTCTGATTCAATCAAGGAAGAATCTCATGTCTTACTTTTTTAACACTAAAACTTTTAAAGCAAGCTTCTCAATATTTCATTAAAAAAAATAAAGACGTTTGCTGTGTATGCGGGCTATTTATTTATTTTTGCTTCACAGATGAGCCGTCACACATTTTCACCTGAGAGCTGCCCAGTACAGCACGGTCTTCATCTGGGACAGGTTTCACGAGAGCAACTGGGAACTGAGAGCTCACCTGGGGGTTAAAACTAGCAGCTTTACCAGTTGGCTGGTTCTTCAACCTCTACATTCATTCATTTAAAGCATTACCCCAAACTGTGATGGTTTTCGGAAGGTTTTGAAGTAGGCATACAGATTAGTTTCTCTATTTTGACAAAGCTGCAAACTCAGCTGTTTGTGATGGGGTTTTTACTCTTACCTGGTCTTTGCAGGTCTCTTTTCTCATATGTTCTGGACTCATCTTTATGTGTGTGCATATTAGTGTGTGTGTGTTAGGTTAGGTTCAGGTATGTGTGCATGTGTGGGGGTTTTTTTGTTGGGTTTTTTTTGTGAGTTAGGAGATGAAGAGGATATAAGCCTGGATTAAGTTCAGAGGATGATTTTTATCCTTGCAGGGGGTCTCTAAACGCTAAGAGACTGATGCAAGGTGACCCTGTCTGGACACACACACACACACACGGGCCTTTAAAGGAAACATGCAATCATCATGCACTTACCAATGAACACATCCATGCACAAACACATAAACTCATCCTTGCAAAAGGCAAGACGCATGGGAGAAAAGAGTCTAAGAAGGAACATGCAATCATCATGTGCACACACACACGCACGCACGGAGGGCACACATGCACAAACATACAGGTGTGTCATGATCCACAAATAGGGATTATATAGTGCTGATGTTAGAAGTGAAATAAAGAAGGCTCTGCCAAAGCTTACTCTTCATTGTCACGCCGATAACGCTATCAGTATTGACAGCGGATAGAATCGCGCCTTCAATAACTTCCACTTCCTTTTTTTAAAATTCCTTTTTTTGTGTTTTCTATTTGAGCGTCCCACTTTTATATGTCTATTAAAGTTGCACTGATTGCGCGAGTGAATGACCTACTGTGTACTCAGCACAGAATAAACATGGAAGCTCAGTTAATTCAGCTCACTTGCACTTCCAGCAGTTTTTCCACCTTTGCCCTCATGTTCAGAAGCAAAGGGAGAAACAAAGGGAGATATGTCACCCTGTCATTTTATCATTTCATTTCCCAAATGAGCGTCAACAGCGTTTCACGGAAAGCTGATTGTGACGGGATTTCTCTTTGTTCTCCGTCATTAGCGCTTAAGATAAGCAACAAACATGCAACCTGGATCTTGCCTCGCTTATATCTCCTAGTCCACCTCCTTTTCACTGACTTCCTCCTTTTTCCAGCCCTGTGTCCACATCTGAAGCGCTGATCAGATTTGGCCGTTGGAAATGAGATTTCGAGGGCTAAGCATGACCTTTGCTTACTCTGTCTTGCTGTGTCTTTCTGTCTGTCTTGTGACATTTCTGCCGTATGCGCAAACAGGTGCAGACACCCGTGTTCGCATGTACACAGCGTGTTCCTTTGTGACGCATCAACACACTTTTATTAAGAATGAAAACAGCGCAGGAACAGAACAATAAGAGAAACAAAGATGACAGAATGTGGATAAAACAGGCAACATAGTGCAAACTGGGTGTTTGCCTTTACGAGACTGGGGCCTTTGGGTCTTGACTTGGTCTTTGAGGTGGAAGTGTGGGTGTTAGCTCTGATCTAAAGAGCAGGTACAAACTCTGTTTATGTACTATGCTTACATATATTGTAAAACAACACGCTCTGTGGGAACTAAGTCACTTCTTTTTGTCAAGAGAAACTCAGCTCAGTGTGAGGCTGTGGCTAGTTTACTGTGTACGGTGTGTTAGTGGTGGGGAGCACCTGCACCTGCATGGGTTTTCCTCTGAAACTTCTCCAGCAGTCCAAAGATGTGTGTGTTTCTAAAGTGGCCATAGCTGTAGATGTAAGCTATTTAAACCAAAAGAAATAATGCTTAGAATTCAACACAGGAGTGAACTAACCAGTAGAAAAGCTGTACACTCCAAAGCACTTTGTTCTTTAGGATGATCCTGTTGTCTTTCTGCTTCTGCCTCCATCGTCTGTCCAATTTAGCCCCTTATCTGTAGACAGCATACCCACCCTGACAGACCTTCCAATGGTCTTTAGGGTAAACCAGTGTCGCATTTAAGTATCCAAAAAGTCAACCTTAACATCTAAAGAAGCTGTCATGTGGTGCAGATGATTACTACTTCATATGATACCATGATCTGCCACTTAAAAAGAATATGATACAGTAGGTATTAAATGGTGGCTTGCCCCCATATTTTTTCCCTTTAGCAGCGACATGAAGGGAAATTTAATAATGAATTCACTGTTTTCTGTGGCCACTTGCCCTTTTGCCTCCATGTCGCATTGTGTTTCGCCTTTCCCCCCCTTACCTGTCCCTTTGTGTTCTTTTATCTGCTCAGCTGTAAACATAAAAGAATCTGTATCCCACTCCAGCTGTGCTGCTTCACCTTGAAGAAGAACAGCCCCCCACCTCTCCTTCCTTATACAGATCATTTCAAACAAGTATTTCATTCAGGGATGGTAATCAGACAGTCCGTTTCACTCACACACACACACACACACACACACACACACACACACACACACACACACACACACACACACACACACACACACACACACACAAACACACACACACACACACACACAAAGTAATGGCAGTAAGTGATTAGGTTCACAGATGAGGGATCATTTTTGTCCATTTTCTGGGAAACAGTGATTGCTCCCAGCATTCATTAACAAATCGCAGAGGTCAAATGATTCAGAGGCAGCAGCCGCTCTTTTAAAAGCCCCTTACACAGTCCAAGATGACTAAAATGACACTGCAGATTAACAGACATGCCGCTAAACTAGTCCAACAGATGAAAAGGACGCAGTGTTACTGCCTCCTCAGTGTGTCTTGGTAGTTTACGGAAATGTGGAAAACGGCAAAACTATACGTCGTTGTTAATTGTCAACATGAAATAGCTGCATTTTTAGGAAGGGGGTAAAAAAATAGCCGTTTGTTGTGCTGGAGCTGCAGAGAACACATCGCACAAAAGGCTGTGCGAATGTATCATTGAAATGTGTAATCCCCGAGCAGCCGGGGAGCTGTGTGTGATGGAGAGAGCCGGGCTTCATCATAGCCTCCACGGGAGGCTGGAGGAGTCCAGAGTGAGAGAGGCAGACAGAGATGGAGCAAGAGGAGGAGGGGTGGAGGAGAGACACCATACTGACAGTATGAATGATACATCATATGATTGTCTTGGACAGAGCTGTTCTCTCTGAGTGCCTATACTGCACTCTCCAACTGTCCTCCATTTCACAAGCCCTGTTGCACTGATTTATTACACTCAACAAAACTGCTATAGACTCGACTCTGTGTTGCCCATAAGTTTTCAAACTTTCTCACCGGGAGATATTCCTGGAATATTTATATTTTTTGCTACGCTGTACAGCTTTGTTTTTGTCTTGCTCATGGTGATGGACAATCAACCACGAGCAAGCCTGTGAAGTTTTAAATATCAACGGTGATCCTGTTTATTAATCATTCCTTCGACTCCATCACCGTGTAATGTTCACGGCTCTTACTTAAGTGCTTTTGATTTTGTGAGTGAATTTTTGTATGTGCCTGCCACTGGACAGATCGATAGAAAAAAACAAAACAAATGCAGATGGCAAATTAATTTTGGTTTCGTGTACTATCGAACTGTCAATAACGCTCAATAGTCTTTGAGCTGTGGTGTCTTCCGTTTCCTCAACAAGCAAAGGGGCCGGAGTAAACACGTGTCATCATTCGGATAACAGGAATGGCGTGTTTGCGGGATGTAGGTTACATTTCAGAAGTTTGAAAGGCCAGCGAAAGCTACCATCTGTAAATTATTGAAGACGTAAGGGATAGGAAGGAGAATATGAGTGAGTAGCATTTAGAGTTCAGGAGAGGGAGAGAGACGCGGCCAGCTCGCATTGCAGTTCTGTGTATGACTACGATGGGAAATCCATACACCCTAACCTTTCTTTGTCTGTAGTTTTATTGAAATTGAGCGGTCAGGGGGACAGTTCCATCAGAACGATGTTGAGCGGATTCAGCCACTTCTGATTCCCGACCTGCTTTATTCTTCAACCTACAAAAAGTCTGTTTGCATCATACGTGGACGACGAAGACTCATAATAGGTGAAATTCTCCTTCCCAGTTCTCACGCACAGCCTCTTTTACAGTTGATGGAAACCCACTCTCCTGATAACAAGTGTTTTTGTGCAACTAGTATGCCAGAAAGCCGGCCTTTTATTAAATCTTTACTTTAACAAAATCCTTTTTGTTGCCTTCCTGATGGTATTTTTAAACTTAACACAGTCTGCATATTGAAATGTTGCACGGTATGACCACAGGTTCTCAGAAAACTTATGGGGTTACATTTTCTTTGGACGAAAAAAAGATTTGAATTTTCACTGCCGTTTCACACACCATTTTCTAAATTTGCCAATTTGCCATAAATACAGACAATCATCAGAAATGACAACATATAGAATTGCAAAAAGGGATTAGGTATAAGCATCTCCCATATCTCCACTAGCCACCCCGTTGAGGGAGGGCAGGTTGGCAAATAGGTTTTTCCCATTTCAGACACCACAATGTCACTCCATCTCATTGCGGCATCCATTACGTGCTACCTTGGGAATGGGGAGAGGTCCATGCTGAGAATCAGGGCAGAAAATGGCCGCCCGCTAGGTGGGGTAAAATGGCCAGCGTTATTATTCTGACTCCCCCCAGGGGGAATTGGCCTGAATATAGATATGCAACATTATAAAACCAGGTTATTATCTGGGTGCACAGTAACGGCCTCTTGCCTATCTCTACCCATTGACGCACACGCGCGCACACTGGCAAACACACATGCGCACATGGCCTGCACACATATTATGAAATCCATGAAATGTAGCATACTGCGATGATTGTACCCTCTCTGGTGATTGAGGGATGTTTACCATTCCTGTTTTTTTTCTGTTTTCATCATGTGTCATTGTTTTTGCCATTATTCTCTTTCTTCTTTCATTTACAGAAAATTAGCATCAAGCCATCTCTGTTTTCTCTCTGCCTCTCCCTCCACCGCCACCCCCTCTGTGTACATAATGTCATTTTACGGTGCAATGATATTTCCGATTTCAGTAATGTAGACGGCCGCTTCATATCAGTGAGCATTATTCACTTATGGGCTCCTTGATTTAAAAACATATTTTTTCCTTGGTAATAAAATTATTATTTGAGTCAGTATCTCTCTGTTGTTTGTGTGCATAGCGCAGGAATCATGGACAGGTTTTGCAGATTATGCATGTTGAGCCATGCTTAAGTGATCCCTGCCACAATGATCAAGCACTTTTCACAAAGACGCACATGGACAAATGGACATTTAATGTTATCTCTACATGCAGCACAGGATTGACACAAGCAATTTAAATTAGATGTAAAGCTCCTGGCCAACCCCCCCTGTGTGTGTGTGTGTGTCTATATATATATATATATATATATATATATATATATATATATATATATATATATATATATATGTATGTATGTATATGTGTGTGTGTGTGTATGTCAGTCATCTTCTTTCTATTAATGTTCTTATCTTTCTCTCCTCTGTTTCTTCCTTTCTCAGTTCTGTCTGTTCTCTCCTTCTTGTTCTAAATTTCCCCCTTTCTGTCGATCCCCACCGATTATGCCTCCCTTCCCTAGTTTTGCCCTTACCTACTGATGTTTTTCATACGATTTAATAGCTCGCTCTCTTCCTC
This sequence comes from Aulonocara sp. 'chitande type north' Nkhata Bay, assembly GCF_057382095.1. Taxonomy (NCBI): domain Eukaryota; kingdom Metazoa; phylum Chordata; class Actinopteri; order Cichliformes; family Cichlidae; genus Aulonocara; species Aulonocara sp. 'chitande type north' Nkhata Bay. The sequence goes on from NC_141352.1 coordinate 14,315,530, forward strand.
CACCTCTCTCTATCTGTCTATCTGCCTTCTCCAGGTCCACTCTAATTCCCTCCTTTATTCATGAACCTAACCCTGCTGTGTTGTGTCGGTGTGCACGTGTGTGTATTTGGGTGTGTATGCCGCACGAGAGGAGAGGCAGACAGTAAATAGGAATATGAATCTTTAAGGGCCTGCTGCTACAGTGGCTGAAATGACTTTTCAGAGCCGTGGTGATTTTCCAAGAAGGATGTTGATGAGGGGATTGCAGGAGATGTGTAAGTGTGAGTGCCCGTATCAACCATCTTTTTAATTATTCCCACCTTTTTCAACCTCAGAGCATTTGTTTAGTGCTTTGTATTTTTTAAATGTTTCTTAGTCCAATAATAAAGCAAGATTCATAAAACTATTACATATATTTCACTTAACTCTGCGAGTAAGATTGCATTTTTATTAAGTCTGATGAGATGTTTACTCACCTGGTATTCTCTATATCAATTCATCATCAATCAGAGCAAGTTTTAAAACCCTGCTCTTTGTTTTTCAAATCTTAGTTTACAAGCAACCAGCCCCCCTGTGGCAATATAGACAGAGTGCGGGGCCTAAATGACTTTTTGAGCACCAAAGCCATGTGTCTTGAGCCCAAAGTGTCAAGTTGATTACTCACTGCTGACCACGATGAGTCAGCAATAATTCATTAGTGGCTCGAGAGCACGGTTGGGATTGCAGCTGGGGGTCGGGGTTAGGGCCAAAGGTCAGGTGGGAAGGTGCTGCACAGTGAATTAAAATTAGCGGCTAGTCTCAGAGTGTGAGCTATCAAAATATTTGACATTTAGCGGAATTCAGCCGGGACATTCGATTTGAAATGTCAAAAGAGAAAGCAAAACACTCGTCCAAAAAGATTTTCCCTCCCAAACATACCCCTATCCTCTTTTTAAGTTAAAAACATACTGTGAATATTAAAATAAAATTTTATAAGGATATCTAAGGATATCTATCTTTATAAGGATATAAGGACACCTAACCCGGTCGTTGCGATTGGATCTTCTTCCTCGTGATGAATTTGCACTTCTATGCTACGGTATATTACCTCATCTCATGTGTTAATGCTATTTCATTCTCCTTGCATGAAAGTCGCCAAAACTAGATGTTCTTCACTTTTAGAATTCACTTGCTTCCAAAAGGCTCATTGCAAGTTTGCCTTATAGGCTACAACTGTTTTAACATTAGATTAGATTTAGCTCTAGATGGAAACCCTAGAAAGGCCATTGAGTGACATGTTCCTGTTTCATAAGCTAATCAAACCCGACAACCCCATCAAAAAGGTCCAAGTGACTGCTGACAGCTTCTAAAAAATTTTTTGACTGTGTTTGTGTGTGAGAATGTATTTATTTGTATCATGAGTGTGCACTGACGACTGTGTGTGGATGTACCTGCTAGAGTGTGCCTGCAACTCTTGGCTGTCTGTCACCGGCCTCCATCACATTACCATAGAGCCATGACATCTCTGGCAGCCTTCTGAAGCCTCAAATCTGATAAAAACAGAGATAAATCTGCTCTCTGATCTTCCTGATGAATATGATAAGACCTGCTCCAGGTTAATGGACCTTGACACCTATCAGGGCCCCGAGAACCACTGATCCCAGATCAGAGGTGGAAGAGACAGCGGAGGTGGAGTAAGAGGGAGTAAGACCCAGGGGGGTTTATCGGAAGCTGCCCTAGAGAGGTGCTTCCAGGCTGGGCTTGGATGACAGCCACGGCTGGGTGACGGTCCAAAGCTCCATGCAAATCCCCCACCCTCCCTCATTCTCATTCACCCTCAGACCTACCCACTCACACGCACAACTTTCGGTTTCACGTTTCCTGTTTTGACTTCTCCCGTCCTGTCTCCTTTCTCTTCCCTTCTCTCTCTCCCGTAGACTCTCCTTCTATTTCTGTTTTCTTTCACATACACTAACACACAGGGATCTCAGGGATATACAGGGGTGTGGTAAAGCTAGTGATGGGGCTCTGCTTTGATGCCCGGTGGGAGATTACAGGGCCAAGAAGCAGAGATAAAAGTACAACCAAAACACAGGTATCTGCTCTTGCTTATGCCTTACAAACACATTCACGCAAACACACATCCATAACACGTGTTCAGAGTAGACCGAGCATGCTCACACACACAAACACACACCTACATACACACTAACATCTAATGGCTAGTCAGTGACACTGAGGTCTTAGCCCCTGTCTGCCAGTCCTCATTTGTTTCCCAGCCCCTCCTATGTGTGTATAGCAGTAGCACTTGCTACTGGGTGTCTTGTTACTCCTCAGAAGGTCTATTGATTTAACTCTTGCCACAATCTATAACACTATTGTCTTGCCTTAAGTGTCTCATCTGTACAATTCACTGGCAGGAGTCTATACATCAAAAAAAAAAACCCACCTGCTTAAGGATATTGGTATTCTGCAACATGCTGGGAATACTTTTTTTTTCTCAGTGAATTTCACATTTCTTGCACACTCAACCTTACTTTTTTAAAAAGTGAAGATGCTTGCAGCTAGGCATAAAACAAGCTAGTACAAGTTTATTTTTACTACTGTTGTGTTTATAAAGTCAATATTTTATTTCACAATATCATACAGCGGTATTGTAGAGCAGAACTTATATTTTAGATTTTTCCATCTATTGGGACACGTATGGAATATTTATCTTTGTTTTGACACTTCCCAAAAAAGAAAAAAAAAGAAGCATCGCTTGTTGAAATATACAGGTATGTGGATGCAACGTATTCTCATTTCTGGGGAGTCAAATACTACCATAGTGTCCCAAAGAGATATGCACAAGATATACTCAGACACCTATTCCAACAGAGCACCAAAGTCTGCACGAGGAGGCCGACTGTTTGGCGTCGGTCTAAATCAGATGTCTGCTAAACAAGAGACTTCTGTTTGTATCCCATCTGGCAGCTTTTGCTTTAATTTGCTGTTTGTTGAGGCCCTAAAACTTGGTGGGATTTACCATATGATCATAGTTTTCATATGAATACATTCATTCACAACATTCAGACGTGATGTCAACCAAGTATACATTAGGTTTGAGACTCGGCTTGTTGATCTGTTTGTCTAAAAACTTGGATTTTGTCCTCAAAAGGTTTTTCGGTATTTTGATGCCTCTGTTTTTGTTTAAAACTTAAATACTCACATTCATATCAACGCAGGTCTGAGAATACAGATACCGTATGCGTGTTTCAGCGCTTCTACTCAGATCTTTTGATCCTTTTTGCCCATCAGATCCAATACATTTGAAATCAACAAATCACCTCAGTATAAAAAGGCAATCACCTTTTCTGGTATTTGAGAAATGCTTTCTTACAAGCAGCCTACACAGTCAGATGTCTGTTCTGTGCTGCATTTATACCTTTGTGAAGCAAGAGAAATAGAAACTATAAAAAATATGAGTAGTTACATAGCTATTCAGTTGAGCTAAATGCAATATTTTACAAGCTTTATCCTACAGTGCACAAATTCCAAGGTTACCTTTCAGAATCTGGAAAGATCTTACCATTGATTACCTTTAAGTGGCACCTCAATACAAATCATTAACAAGGGACTTTGGCCTCTCCCATGCAGTAATAATTGAGCTAGTAAGCTGTATGTTTAGAAAAACAAGGATGAGTGGCTGGGCAGGTGAATAGCACTAAAGATGAATAGCAGAATTCCATGATGTTGTTTCTTTACCTTTGAAGGTATACAAGTTTCTTCAAAGATTTACACTTAATTGGAAATTTTCATGGTGTTGAAAGGGTCATTCAACTCCATGATATACTCAGGAAAAAATAGCTCTTGAAACGCATCTTTAAAGTCCTGCTAGTGTATAGCAAGTGAAACTGAAAGTAAATAACTGATATTGACTAACAAACCTGGTTTTGGATGGATGGAAACTTTAACTGGAAAAAGTGAAATAAAAGGGGCTTGAAAAAAAGATTAAATGGTGCTCTTTGAATCTTCTGTTTGGACGTATACAGCTAGCGAGGATGGTTGTGTCGCATATGACTGAGCTGTCAGAAAACTAGCTTTTAAACATTTGGAGATGGTCTTGTTTGTACTTAGTTCACAAGGTCTTTCCTCTGCTCTGTTTTTCTCACAGAAGGAAGCCCGGTGAAAAAGATAGCAGAGGAGAGGAGAGAAATGGGGGGAAATGGGGAAGGAAACTCTGATTTGTGTGTTAATGTCCACATCTGTAAGACTGCTAACACATCTGGGAAATTAAAAAAAACACCTCTACTGCTAGACTGTAGCTAAACTAAACACTGTTTTACTGGAAAGCAATGTTTCATACATATGTGGCTTGAACCTGCAACTATAACCATACTGCTCTTATAAAATCCCAACTTGAACAACAGTACACTGGTTGAGATTTGTGAATCCACTTGAATTACTGTATTCTAATTATTTTTTTATATATATATATTTTTCTTTATTCTCCATTTATACAATATTTAAATTATCTAAATTAGCCAATAGATTTTAACATTTTAATACTTTTGCTTGTGTCTACCTGTGAGTCTGCCTATATGCCATCAGGTTAAGAACCTGAAGTCAAAGAGATGTGGTTGTCACGGTGAGGGCCTCTGTGACCATGGAGACATCAGCAGTGTAATCTGTGGGAGGCACATGTACTTCATCCTAGTTACTGTCGTCAGGCTTTGCAGGATATGGCACAGGCCCAGCAGGCCGCGGGGGTAGTGATTATGGTGGGTCTATGGTGAAGATGCCGTTACACTGTGGAATAATCAGACGCGTTCATTATGAACGTCTTTACATGATGCCTTGTAAACAAGCTGCAGTGAAATTACAGTAATATCTATCTATCTATCTGTCTGATGCATACATGTTTACAGGTAATTTATTTAGTGTTTGCATTGCTCCAGAATATTCACACTGGGAATCAAATGCTGTTGTTGTTTGCGGTGGAGGCATGAATAAAAAGACGGGGGCGATTTACCGAGGCAAAATAATGTGACACTGACGCCTTTTACTCTGGAGTTCCATTGCCCTAAAATGAGACTGGTCAGATGGGGAGTGATAGCTTTCCACGAAGGTATTATATGGTCGCTACCTACCTGCACGCTTCCCTCAGCTTCTCTTGCGCTCTGTCTCACTCATGCCTCATTTTTAGCCTCACCCCAGCGTCCAAATACTAAAACCAGCCATTTTGGATTCGCGTTGCCGTCATTCCATTATGACAGAGGCATGCAAGCTTGCACCCACATGTGCAAGATTACAAATAAAGTAATGTACGCATATGTCCACCACATGTGATCTTGTTTCAAAATGATAAAAAAAAAATTCATGCAAAACAATGTGAAATGATCCAAAGATATTGTAGCTACTACATGCTGACAGGTTCTGTTTCAGCACAGCTAGAGGGGAACATGGCCTGGTGAATCCTCAGATTACAGCTGTGGTGGCCTAAGTGGGCTGATGTCTTACATAAAAAAAATACACATGGGTACACCTTATAAATATTTTTTGACTAGGCGCCACAACTGAAATAGATACCTAATTTAACAGGTGCTCACCATCCAAATTATTTTCTGCACTCTGTCATTGCATGGTGTATTAATGGCCTTGCTGTCCTTGAAACACGCCAGTATTTCTTTTATTCTTCTTTGAGCCTTCAATACATATCACACGGCATTTTACATTCCTGCGCTTTTTTCATTAGAGTTACTTTATTTATCGTCTCTTTTTTGTCTCTGAATAGGCAGCACAATGAGGCAAACTTTTAATGCTGAAAGCCCTGTTGAATGTAGGAAACAGGTAGCATTGCACATAAAGGGAACCTGATCCTTGATGATGGCTGTGTTAAGATGGCAGAGAATCTGTCCTTCAGCTTTGAGATGCCTCCCTTCTCACGTGTGGCTGTTTCTATAAATATTTCCGGCATTTGTATATATTTTTACACACATTTACATGAGAATAAATCATGCGTGGAAATTTCTTAGTAAAGACAAAAAGAGCGAGCAACAACAAGTGGAATGTGGAGGACTGAACATCTGTGTGTATTTGATACTATGTGTAATAACCACACAAAAGAGAAGGACAGTAGCCTATAGAAACACCTTTATTCACATATCTTCACGTATCTGTGTCAGAGCGTGCACGTGTTCAAAGACAGGAGTAAAAAGCAGGGAGAGAAGGGAAACAATAAAAGCCAGGGATCAAGAGAGGGAAAGGATTTGTGGATGGTGTGTACACAGTAAATATTTTCATCCATTCCAGCTCAGGCTACATACCTGCAGAGGAAACAAAAAAAGGAGGGGAAATAGGAAGGACAAAGGTGAAGAGAAAAGAAAAAAACAATCACAGGGGCTAATATTTCTTCATTTAAAAAAACATTAAAAAGTTAAAGATTGTATTTCTCTGACACAAAACATTCAAAAAAATTAAATGAATTCCCCAGAAACAACAATGCAGCAATTTAAGCATCAGAGGCCTTGATTACCATGACACCTTCACTGATGACAGTGAAAGTTTAAACATCCCGGAACAGGAATGGGGAAAAATGAGCAAAAGGTGAGTTAGACACGACAGCATTCAGTCAAAAACAAAACATCGCTGACACACACGAGCAAACAATACAGTGCACGCTGCCGTTTCATTCCGTGCCCCTGCCTTCCCTCTTGCTTGCATCCAATTTACTCACTTTCTTTCGGTTTTGTGAGACATTTTCCTGCCGCTACAAAGCCGACGTCATGTTCACAGCTTTTCTACATAAGTGTTTCATGTCACTCCTTTTCCTCTAAAACACACTTGCCTATTCCTTGTGTTCCTGGTCTTATATTTGGGTTTGAGAGTGGATAGGTAACATTAAAGAGCTATCACTTTCTCTCTCTGTCATTCCCTTCCTTCATACACCATTTGATCTGAAGCCAGATATGGCTTTTGAGATGTAGACATGGACACACACACACACACACACACGCACGAGCGTGCATGGATGCAAACACTTGCACTAGTGCAGGCAATTTGCACACACGCTGACTGACAGATAAACAATTTCCAGAGAACGCACGTGCACGCACTCTCAAACACGTGCATGAACACACCTTTATTTTGCAAGGCTTTTTTGTGTATTTCCTCCTAGCCAAACATCAAAAGGCGAATACCATTTCACATCACACAAACATCAGTATTACAATCCTCGGTGCTCCGCAGTGTCATTTTCAAATACCCCACCCTTGACAACTTGTGGAATAGGTTGAAGGAACGGAGCATTCAAACAAACAGGCATAAATACACAACAAATACCACCTACAGCCAATAAAATATGCATGGTAGAGGATGAGCACTTTTAAAGAGACTACTGTCAGAATTAATAACATGCAACAAAAAGACAGTAGCAGTGGCTGTTTTCCACAGGTGTGTGTGTGTCTGTGGATCTTCATATTGTATTCTTTCCAATGTTCTGTTTTTGTGCGCTGCTTCTGAGCCCAGCCATAACTCAACAGCGTGATGTCAAATGCATGAGAATCTTCTCTTAGATAAGAAAAAAAAAGGAAAAGTTATTAGCTCTATTCACATTTTTCATGACACACACACACACGCAATTTTCTAAAATACGTTGAAACAGTTTAGAGTGTAAAACATTAATCACTTCCAAAAAAATAAATAAAAATTGAGCAAAACTTCGGGACTCAGCTCAGCTCTCTGAGTTTAAAGTACAAAATGTTCCAAAAGTCAAAATTAATGCAGTCAGATTTTTAGGAGTGTTACGCCATGATATATTAGATCCCAATAACTCATCTTTTCCTTTACTGCTGCCTTTGTTCACTCTCTTTCTGATCTGTAATTGAAAAAGCATTCCATTTTTATTTTTCTCCTCTATCCAAAGGCTAAATCCAAAACACCAGCCAAGAGGTTAGCCTGGTCACCTGGCACCCACAGGCACTCTCTCTCTCTCTCCCTCTCTCTTTTTCTATTTCACACACATGGACATGTGCGTGCACACACACACACACACACACACACACACACACACACACACACACACACACACACACACACACACACACACCTGACTGCTGTGCTTCAATAAACTGTAAATTCCTCCTCTGCGCCCACCGTACCCAAGCTAACCCTTTAAAAGTCATCCGCCTCCACCTTGTAATGCATGGACACACACCCACAGACACGAACATACATACTTACCCACAGTTACACACAACAGACAAGCCCAAACACACAAAAAAACAATGTGGCTTAGTGGATGGTATCAAATTTAGTGGCCACGGGGATCTGACTGGGGTCATAAATCTATATCTAACATGTGAGAAAATCTCTACATGAATATCTGGAGAGACACAGAGGGAGAGGGGAGATGGAGAGTCAGACAACGGGATACAGATGGAGAGAGACAAAGGGGGGAGAAAAGGCAGAAAGCAAAGTAAGAGTCTTGTAGACCGAAGGAGAGCCACAGACAAACAGCATCAGGAGGAAACAGGAGGCTGAGCGAGGTATAGAAAGAAATAAACAAACACATGCAAGACGACGGAAAAACTGAGTGGGAGAGTGGGCGACAAAGCACGGCGGAGGAGAGGAGGAATAAGTAAGGGAGATAAAGATAAACCGGCAGAGGTAGAAATAGAAAGATAGACGGAGCAAGAGAGTCACAGATGGAGACTGTGACAGTGAGAGATATATGGGCGGAGAGACAAAGCGAGCAAGAGAAGGAGGGCAGAGAGAGAAAGCTCGAGACAGACAGACAGACAGAGAGCGAGAGAGATACATGACCCCTCTCGCTCTAACAATGGCTCTTCATGTGGTGCCCAGCTTAGCAGGCGAGCCGTTGGAATCAGGAATGTGGAATGTGGGATTTCAGGCTTGGAAGTGATAGCTACTGTCTGTGTGTAATATTTAGGGCCGACACAGGGAGCCTCTGGCATGCCATGAAACACATGGACGCTGCTGCTTTTTCTGCTGCAAGTCAATTTATGTGTCCTGCATGTGCTTTTATGGGGGGAAAGTACAGAAACACACTCATGTAGTTATATGTACAGTATGTAAAATATGATACACGTTTAACAAAAATTACTGCGCTTTACTTAGACTGAAATATCTTCATTTTTACTATATTTCTGTCAATTTGATAATACTGTACTTCCTGGGATTCTAGATAGAAAAATATCTGTTTAAGTAAAAGTTTCAATGCCAAATATGTAAAAATAATAAAACACTCATTTCAATTTGCTTCAGGTAAAAAAAAATATTATTCCTGTTTTTATATTAAAGATGTTAAAAAACTGTAAAAAATAATTTTTTCCATTTAATCTTGTGATATGTAAATATATCATAGGTATATTATTACATTAAAATTACTGATCAGTTGCTGTAGAATTCATTTAAATGTAGTTAGACAATTTATTTAATATAGAATTAAACATTTAAAAATATACAAAATCTTTGTACATACCAAACCACTTACCAATGTATTTATTTTTATCATAAATTTTGAAAATATTAATTAGTGTGACGTGAAATATTTGTAGTGGACTGAATTAAACAATTACCATAATGAATTAGGAGCATAAAGCAGGATTTAAGGTATAAAACCAAAAAGTAAATTGTTTGAATAAACTTACGAATTTACTTTCTACAACTGTACTGTAAATGTGCCGTGATTACATTTTACATTGTCCCAAACTTGGGAAAAAAAAAAAAAAGTGCAAACATTGTTGAGGTGAGTTTAATCTCCATGAGCTCCCGGGATAAAGTGGAAGTTTGAATGTATACACACGGCTTCTGCATATTGACACTCTTTGTCTCTCCTTCTCTGTCTCTTTTTCTCCCTCTCTCTCACGGAGCTAACGTACAGACTGCTGCTAACACAGGAGACAGTTGTTGCTGGCCGCCCCAGTGCCTGTCATGGCTGTCAGGCCAAATCCCACGAATTATGGCTGTTCCAGATGTAAGAGATTTCTAAGCTGCCTCCAACGGCCTGCGGTCTGTGGTGAGAGAGAGAGAGGGGGAGGAAAACAGAGAGAGAAAGAGAGAGAGAGGGAGACAGAGATTTGGGTTTATGCAGTGTCATCCAGAAATCAATCTTCCTTTCGCAATCTCTCATCTTTATTATCTTTTCCTTTTCTATCAGTAGGGGAAAAAAAATACTGTCATTACTTAAATAACTTTTTGGACAAGATTATTATTTTATATATCACACATTTGAAATTTCTTAAGAATATGTGACCTACGTCTGCAAGAAAGACTGACTGCCTGGCATGCTCATATTTTTAAAAGGCAGCTAGAAAACTGATACTTTTGCAGGAATATATCTTTTCCAGCTGAGCGGCAGTGTTTGTGAAGTGAAATCACGGCGTATTCTACATTTATATATCTCTATATATTACCTGCGGGCACAAATTCATGCAAAATCATATCATATTAGCAGCGGGGTTTGTATTAACATTAATTACGACATAAAATATTTAGCATTCGCCGATGTTTTCTTGAAAACAAACAAACGAAAACTATCAGAGTATTGACACATTGATCGTTTCGTCTGACCGGTACATTCGTCGAACTTCCCCGTATGCACATCGACACTTAAAATTCAACCCCCATCGTTCTCTTACTTCTTTTGGTCTACTCTCACTCTTTCTCTCATTAGTACTTCGTAACCAGACAGTTTATTTGAAATTATGAAAGCATTACACTCTCTGATGTAGCAGTTTAAAAATCAATAGCTGAAACCCTAGCTGCCTCACTTAAGCCCTCTCCTATGGCAAAGGGGATGTCTCTTTCTCCCTCTCTCTTAAATGGTAATTTCATTTGCAGTCACTAAGACCTCACCGATAATTACCAATGCCCTGAGAGAGAAAGAGGTAGTGAAAGAGAGAGCGGAGGGATGGGAGACAGGAGAGATGGATTAAGAAAGGAGAGTGAATGCCAGTCATTAGAAAAGCTTTCCTCTCTCCCTGCTTTGATCAGAGTTAAGAACACATTGCCTTCACTCTATCGCACCCTGACACCAACCTCTGAAAAGAAAAGATGGAGCACAGGAGTACGATGGAGGCGGGTGAGTGAGTGAGAAAAAGAAAAAAAAAGATCCCTAAAGTCTTAAATAGCGAGCCTTAATTTTGACATTGAACCCGCTCTGTTCTTGGGTTACACCGGGGCCGTCCATTTTCAGAGCGCCACCAGCCACCCCCCCACCCTACCTTCTGCATCTCTCAAATGAACTAATCAGAAAGAGGAATATGAAGTGTCCTGCAGGATCCATTTCTCTAGAAGCATATGGCAATGATTGATGGGGGACAACTTTGACTTTCCCAGGTCATCCTGCTTGCACACATCTGGGAGCATGCAATAATTCTCTTAATTTTAGACCTTTTTTCTCTTCCTTCTTTTCCTATCTCTCCCCCCCTTCCCAAAAACTTCAATTTCACTTTGGCCAAAAAAGAACCTCCTCTCAGTCTATCCGCTGTCTTTCCCTCTCACTTTCTCAAGGCTAACACAACCAGTCATTTTGGCTGAAATAAAGGCACTGTAGTGGTTACCAGATGCTTATACGGGCTGTTTGGGCAATCCCCTTGTTTTTTTTATGGCTCCCAAGATTTTTCTTTCCCTCCTAAAAAAAAAAGAATGAAAAAAACCTTAAGAACCACTTATGTCATATAACTATGCTAGTTGGATTTACCATATGTGCAATAGCGATTTAATATTTCATCATGATAAATACTGTAAAAGACATAAGGAGCAGAAGTTACTTGTGTTTATTGCTTTAAAATAGACTTCAGGCTGAGGCTTCTTTTTTTACAAAGAGCTGCACATCTTGAGGTTTAATGAGCATCTGTTTTGTTTAGTTACATTTATTTAAATGAAATGGTTGAAAAAGAATAATGATAGCATGGTGATAATAATGATATTCAAAACCATTTGTAACTGCAACAATCCAACTTTTTCAGTGTGTTCGAGCGAGGGAGAGACAACCATCTCAAACCTCCCCGACAGCAACTGGGCCTTGTTAGCTGTGCATTGAAATCATCTTTGACTCTGGGTTTACAATAACAGAGAAGAACTTCGACCACTAAATGCTTTCGGGAAACCCGCCCGTCCTCCTTCTGCCATGTGATGATCCCACCTCTGAAATATTCAGCACCATTAACATTCCGATGGGTATCATCCCCTTTCAGACACAATTCGCTCTGCTCCTCAGACCTGTGGGCAAGGCAGGGAGAGGCCGGGAGCAGATGTTATCTGTTCTCATTCTTCAAAAGATCCCTCCTCCTCCAAACGCACACTGTAAGTGTTATATGCGGTGTAGAGGAAATGGTGCACAGAAGAAATGGTCCCCTCGCTACTGATCAGTATTGACAGAATCTCTTGTTTTTTGGGGGGGAGAATGTGCTTTTGTTTTTTAAATTTAAAAAAGAAAAGGAAAAAATCAATGTAAGACCTAATGTTGCAATATTTCCTTTAGAAAACAACTTTCTGTTTCGTTATTTGAATTTCATTTAACTAGCATGGAGTTCTGTTTTTAAATTCAGTTTTTAATCACATACATTGAATTTAAAATAGATTTAATTGTGTGCAAATTGAATTTACATCGTCTTGTTTCAGCTTGCCTGCATTTTACCGTTCAGACAGCTATTTAAAGCTGCCTTATCTGATATCTTTAAGTTCGGCACCATCAAGTCTTCCACCGGGTTTATTGGCCGGTAAAGCTTAAATGTGTTTGATCTTAATTGCTAATGATGTGACCATAAGGGTAAATTGTTTTGCCAATCAAACTGTGCGTTCTCTCCTACACTTACAACTGCTTTCATGTTTTCAAGGCTCACAGCTGATTAGCAAGTTGTGTTTCTCTGTCTGTGTATGTGTGCGTGGACATGCGTGCGTGCTGTCACTAATAATGTGTGATCGTGTGAGAGACAGAGTGCTACACTTTGAGCACAATTAGCCAGGCATTTAGGCGTCTTAATTGGTGACATTCGATCTCAGGCACTCGTTGATGAACCACTTAGCAGCAGACTTATGGATTAGCAACCGGCAAAGCTCTCTCTTCTCAGATGTAACTAACAGGTCAGGAATTAGTGCTCTTAACACTGCTTTACAAATGAAGACAGTTGTATTGACTAGCACCGAGAACTGCTTTCTCCTCTAGTTTCCCTTGCTAAATTTAGTCTCCTCTTGAAGTCCTACTCCCGTCCTCTCTTCTTATCATCTCGTGTCATGTGTTTTTTCTTCTTATCAGCTGAAACAAGCTTTTGTTTAAAAATTTGCTTTGTTCACTCCTGGACAATCTCAACCATGACGTTGGCTGTGGGCCGCTCACATTTGGCCTCGACAGTATTTAGTTTTTGTTGTCATGGCGCTGAAGCTGTCTCAGTTGTCTGGGCAACATGTGCCGGGGCTCATGGGAGCCTCATAAATGTCATGTATCGACGGAACTGCTCGGAAGAGCAGGAAGTCCTTGCCAAAAAGAAGATAGATAGAGCGCCACTGGTGTTGGGAATGCCATGTTGCATTAAATCAATTTTGCAGGGTGCATACAAATACTGTGACACTTGCCAACACTCATATGTGTACAAGATGCTTTGCATGCAGAGATGGCCAGAGATTGAAAATAAACAGATATTACAGCTGTGCAGTTCTGTTCTTTTCTTCTTCGTTCCCTTTTAAACTAACCCGTGTTCAAGGAGCCGATTCAGCAGCCCCTATCCTGCCCTCTGTAGGTGTGTCACAATTTCGCTACACTTTCCCCTCCCCAGGTCACTGTCATGTGCCTGGACCTACTGAGCAGAGGGGCCTTTAAACAGGAGAGACAGCACTTGTCCGTTAGATTAGCATGTCCCCAACGTCACATGCCTGTGCCTGCACACGTCACCTCTTGTCTGGAGGTGCCTGTCGGGGTTCATTAGAAAATGGTCAGATTTTTTTTTTTAAAAGACAAAACAAAAACAGGGATTTTCTTTTTCTTTTTTTTTCAAAAGGTAGACAAAAAATGTCTGTGCACAGGAACAGGATCCGATGCTTTACTTTGTGTAAATGTCGGCATGAAAACACAAACACCTTCATTAATACAATTAATTTTGGAATTTTTCTTTCTCAGATCTAAAATAAATATTCCTGACACCACGTCATTATTATTCAACACAAAACACATATTCTAAACAACAAAGCAACTCCAGTCTGAGGCGAGGGCCAGTCGGCATTTCAAACGCCCCTGAGATTCCAGATATTCTAATACCGTGGGACCTTCTCTCATATTTATTGTGGGAATCAGAATTTATGATGAGTAAATTGGGCTTCTTCATCTGTGTGCCGGGGGGGGTTGCAACATGCGGCCGAGATGGCTTGACTTATTGATTACAGGGAGCAGTATGCCCCATTTCAAAGGGAAGGAGAGCCCCCGCCACGCAACTTCTGAGAATTAATTTGCCCGGCATGGGCCTTCATGAGAAACACATGTCCGTACACACACAAATGCAAGCATAGACACAAACAGGCACACAGAAACCAAAGCCTGCAGGTAAAAGAATTACACTCCCCCCCCAGAAAAAAATAAAATAAATAAATAAATAAACACACCTACACAGGCAGGCAGCCCCCTCTGCCCCCACCAGTGCACACACACACACATGCACAGAGAACCAATTTTTACAGCGCTCCAGGTATTGTTGTAACCAAAGACTGTGATTGGACTTGCTGGCACGGCACGGGGATAAACTCAGAGGCATCTCAAACATTCTCCCACTATCTGACAAAAAATGACACCAATAAAGTTTCTTTTTTTTAATTTTTGGTAACATTTTTTTCTCTTTGGTATTCACTTTAAAAGTGTGTGCTGGTGGTATTTCTTTATTTCAAATAACTGAAATATTTCTCACAAAAAAATGACATAAAAGAAGAAATAAAACCTGCGTTTCTGAAGAACGTTTAAATAATCTGACAATCTGTCGGATAAAGCACCGTCCGGTGGCGCCGCAGCTGTACTGGAAGCGAATACGACCCTAACGCGGTCCCATCCGAAGTGTTTCTCCAGACCGAATCACAGCTGAACTATCCGTGGTTCATCCCTGGCATTGTCCACCGGATTGCCCTCGACATTCAGACACCAGCTCCTATTTCACCAGCAGCACCCGCGCTAATTTATCATCATGGTCATGACAGACAACACATCTGTGTGTGAATGGATTAAGTGAGGAAAGAGAGGAGGGACAAAAGTGAGAGCGAGGAGGGGCAGAAAGAGGGAAGAGCAGGAGGAAATGTGGTAGCGAGGAGGATACTAGTCACCACATTCGAGGCTTTTAAAGGGTCATATCTTGTTTGAAGGGTCCCATACTACCCTTCACTTGACCTCTCGCTATCCCTCCCACCTCCACCTTTGTAACACGCTGTCAGCTAACCCCCCTCAGCAACTGGACAGCTCATTGTCCTGGGTTGTCTTATATTACAGCCCCATATACTGCAAGTGTGAAATGGAAAAGAATTAAAGAGCTTAAAGAGTGAATTGAGAAAGTAGACCTGCAGAAGTTTATATTGCCACATAAAACAGTAGCTTCACGGGCCGTGAAAGGGCACGTCCATGACGACCAGCTTGTCGATGACGGTCCTGCGTGACACCTTTTTTTAAAAAATATTTATTGGCTGAATGACACCGGTGTGTTTGTCAGCGTGGAGCAGACGCGCAGGCCTTTCCGGCGATGAGATTGATGGGGATATGTGTTGAAATACGGACGGGCGACAGATGAGGAGACACTCGCGTCTTGTGTTCACATGTTCTGCGCTCACATTAATGCCATACGTGTGTGTGGTTGTGCGTACATGCATGCATACATGTCCAGACAGCAGGTGTGCATATACAAGCGTCTTCATGTGTGTGTTCAAGCAAGCATATCTGTTTACTTTTGCTCTCCAAAACCCACTCGCATTTGAATGCAGGAGACAGGACACATCTCTCTGCTCTGTGAGCCGCTAGACAGCGCAGTCAGAATATTTTAGAGTCCACACACATACTACATCCCTGTACACACACATATACGCACACACGCGCACACATATGCCTCCCTGGGGTACCCCATATGCGGTGCCTGGGGAGTGCAAAATGGAACTTTTTAAAAGCCAAAAACACTTCTCTCGAACAAACTAGTCTCACTTAATAATACCACACTCATGTTTCTCTCTTCTCTCGCGCGACAGGCCGTCATTATCTACAAGGGGTGGGTGTTTCGGCTGCATTTTAGGGAAAGGTCGTGGTTGTTGTTTTGGTATCTGAAAGCCTTGCTACATGACAGATGGCAAATAGACTATTTGGAATCTATGCATCAACAAATACATTTTGGTATGGAAATGAAAAAAGGAAGGAGTCTGGGAATTGTGGATTTAGCGTGAAGAAGCAGCAACTTGCAAACTCCTGAGACATTCGATTGACTTGAATTGCTTATTTGAGACCCGCAGTACATGCTGCAATATTTTGATGTGCATTACATTGAGGAATCAAGCGAAATCTATGTTGCCGAGCCTTTTGTTGTCGTTGTTGTTGTTTTCCATCTTTTTTATACAGCAAGAGAGCAGCAAGGGTCTTTTTTCTTCTGCTGAGGTAAATGAACTTATGTACACACGGACACACAAAAAAGCAAACACACATGCACAGAGTCCGGGCACACACAACCAGTATGTATACAGACAAACACGCATGCACCTTCTGCTCTTATGAAGATAAATATGGCAAGGGGTAGATTTTCACCTGCATCCCCTGCAAAGGGACACACGCATTCATCTTTTGGGATGTGTGTGTGTGTGTGCCCGCATGTTCGTATGGGGGGGGGGGGGGGGGGGGGGGAGCATATTGGGGATACAGCTGCAAGGGTGTGTGCACCTCACTGCCTTTTCAATGTATGGAAATGTATGTGCATTTTTAAAGTAGGGGGGCTAAATTTATTTCTCTTTCCCCCGTGTACCCTTCGCCCCTTCCTCTCTCTCTCTCTCTCCCCCCTACCTCATTCCTGAAGCTGATAGACCTATGGATGCATGATAGATGGAGAGAGAGGGTGAGGCAGAGAGAGAGACAGATGGAGGGGGTCTCTGCATGGATGCATACATGCATGCATAGATGTGTGTATATATATATATATATATATATATATATATATATATATATATATATATATATATATATATATATATATATATATATATATATATATATATATATATATACCCTTTTCTCTCAAACACATGCTACAAAGTCACAAACACACACATGCATGCATACAAACACACACTTCTGACTTCACGATTCATGCACATACCTACCTAATCCACAGTTTTACATAATGGGGAGGTGGAGAAAGGGGAAGCAAGTCGACTCCTGTAGCAGGGTGATAAAGATAATATAAATCATCTGACTCTTTTTTCTCTTCTGTATGTATACACATTCACCCAGGGAAATGCTGATATGCTATAGGGGAATATAATGAGATATGTACAAGGGTCCCCCTCACCGTCAAGAACACATGTGGGTCATATGTGAGCTTTGTGCAATTTTCACAATGTATAAGGATTACGGTTGACGTTATGCAGAGATTTTAAGGAAACTGGTCCAAGTGCAGGTCACATGTGTGCAGAATGGCAACGCTGTTGCGCTCTTCACGCAACCGAGTGCTCGTTTTGATATGCAGCGGATGGATTTTTCACACATTTCAGCAGTGGTCTAGAGTTTGTTTGTTGCTAAAAATTAATTAAGCAAAGAAGTATGCAACACACTCTACATACAAAACAAAAAAAGAAGAAGATTCACTGTTAATTATTCAGAGAAAGTTAATTTTTCTGGAATATAATTAAAGGCATTTAACCATCAGGGACAGAGTGAGATCAAAGATGTACATTTGATGTCATGCAGATAGCATTTTTAAATTAGCAAACCCTCTTAACTTTTATAATTATCTTTGGTGGGAGAACTGAGGCAGGAAGTTCTTTTGTGTTAATTCTGGGACTGAAATAGTCTCCTAAGAATTAGATTAAATTAATTAGAAATAATTGCAGATAGGCATGCAGATTGCATTTCCAATGCAAATAAATCTTATCGGAGCAGAACTAAAGTTTATTTTTTGTTGGTATTATTCTAAGAGAGAGAGACTCATATAAATTAGCAATAAATATTAGTCCAAGGTATTAGCATTAAGGATTTGAAAAGGAGTTGCAGCAGGAAGTTATGTCGATCCGGCGTGTGCTCAAATTAAAAAAGTGATTAAACGTGTCAAATTTAGTGCGATAACATTTCATTGCGTTCCTGTTTTCAGGAAAGGAGTTGTGTTTTTTAACCTCCTCTCCCAGTGTTTCTATTGAAGCTGATATATATACGCATACACACACAGACACACACATACAGAGTAATGTCCTAACATATAAAAAATGAGAAATAGGCAATGGGCGTGGTATATGTGTATGTCTGTGTGTGGGTGCGCGAGTCAGAGAGAGAGGGAGGGAGACAGCGAGAGAGGAAGCTTGAATTTTATCTCGCAGTGTCAGTACCGTCACAGGGAGGAAAAAAATAGAATTGTTTCCTCCATATTAGGAATCAAAGCTAAGCCCAGTGTTATTGTGTCCACCATTTTGACTGCAGTCAACAGACCTTGAGGTAGCAGGTGCATAAGGATGAGCGTGTAGGTGTCAGTATGTTTTATTTATTTTTCTCTTTTTTTATTTTAGTGGGACAAAACGCATCCTCCTGTAAAGCAGCAGAATCATTCATTTTGTGTGTGTGTGTGTCTGTCTATCTACAATTATATGTACACGTGTATGCATACACACATCTTTTCCTGTGGTGAATGTGAGTGAGAGTGTCCGCATGTCCACGCTTACATGTACACGGGTATGCCTGCAGGTGTCTGTACCTTCAGCATTTATAGTCCCAGGGAACTGCTGACCTCGTCCGCCGACCCCCCTCCGCCACCACCCTCTGTGTTTCTAGGGGGATCCTTGAACTTGACCGTGGAGGGAGAGGGGTGATGGGACTGAAGCTGAGACTTGAAACAAACCACTCTGATGGACAACAAAGACAAGTAGGAGGGAGGGGGGATGGCTCGGGCTTGGGGTGTATAAAGGTTGAGATTCCAGGGAAAGGTCCCCAGGGTTTATGTGTGTTTGGGTTGTGAGTCTATATAGGCTAGCTTATCAGGTTTCAGAAATATGCTGCTTCATTAAGCCTTTTCTTCACAGGATGCTGTTATTGCTATAATAAAACTGCATAGTGGTTATAAAGCTAGTCCCCAACATGTGTGTGCTAGGATAAGACATTATGGTCAAATGTCTTTGCGCATTTTTGCATTGTGTTATATTATCTATGCATTTAATTCCACATGGATGCCCTTATAGAATGATAATAATAACACTGTTATTTGTAAAGCACTTTTCAAAAACACAGATTTATAAAGTTTGATGTTCTGTTACACAGACCCATAATCAACCACAGGGTTACGCATTAATTCCAGCATACACACTTGCATCCATGCAAATAGATGTAAACTGTGGCCCAAAATAAAGGGGGAAATTTTAAGGTGAATCTGACCTATAAAACTATGTTTTCAGCCGTCATTTGAAACAAATCACAGATTTACCTGATAGCTGAGGAAGGCTGTTCCAAAATATGTGAATGGTAGTTTGTGGAACATGATAATTTAGTGACTCATAACAACAAAGACAAAAAGTCATAACTTAACTTAAGAATATGGACAGCCTTTTTTCTCTCTATAAACTAAGCAAATACTCCTAAACAAAACAAAACAACTAGTGCTTTCAAAACAGTACAGTCCTCTTGAAAAAAGAGAAAATGTAAGAGAGACTAAAATTCCAAAAAGCATGTTGTAAAGATTGGTTTAAGTTAGAAGCTGCAGGAGAAGATGAAAGGAGTCAGACAAATGGGTTCGGGCAGAGATGGTAGTTTGTGGATGAAGATGATAGGAGAGGACGAAGAGAGGAGAAAATGAATGAGGAGGAGGAAAAGACGAAGAGGAAAAGAAAAGGTGGGAGTTACAGAAGTGGACAATTAAATGGAGCGAAAGGGGAGAGGATGGAGAAGTATATGTTTGGGAGGAGGTAAAGAAGAAGAAGAGCTTGGAAGGAGAACTGGTGGAGGAGGAAGGGGATTGAAAGAGGTCAAGGAGCATAGTGTCTTTTGGCAAGGAAAATGAAGGGGCATGTGTGTGTGCACATGAGTGTGTGTCTGCCTAATTGTGAGTAGAAGGTGAGAGGTGAGGTCTAGGCACGCTTCTCGAAAAAAAAAAGAAGAAGCAGATAGAGATGGACAGTCAGAGGCAGCGCTGCACTGCATGTGTGCGCATACGTGTGCACATGTGTTCGTATGTGTGTGCGCGATTTCTCTGCATGCGTGTGTGTGTGTGCACCTACGTGTGTGTTTTAATAGCCACAGTCAGAGAGCCTCTGTCAGACGGTCAGCTAATTGGCCATCTTACAAGTACAGAGGAGGCTGCTCGCAAATTGGCAAAAAGGGCAACCGGCTTCAATCTGATACCAAACTCCTTTCTGTCACGATGCTGTCCATTAGACAACAGCTTAAGTCAGGGAAATGGAACAAAAATAAAGAAAAACAGAATACAAAACAGGGGGAAAATAGTGGCGTAATTGTGCTTTGGAGACTCGTGTTGTTGCGCTCGACCCGTGTGTAGCGAGACAATGGGGATCATGCCAGACTTAGCGTAAATAAAAATTTGGGGAAACGTTGCCAACTCATCTGGCTGCTGTGTTTTTATATTTGTGTGTATGCACGATTGTGTTTGTGTTTCCCTGTTGCAGAAGCCTCATGTATTTTAATCCATGTAAAGTCCCAACTGGGTTCCAATTAGGAACAGGTTTCCTAACGCCCTGTGGGGAAACTGATAATTATGCTGTTGACTGTGGTTCTGACTTACAGTATTTGTGTATGTGTATGTGTGTGTGTGTGGTGCAGGGGGACTTAACACAGCCTATGATATTCTTTTTTATCTTTCTGTCATGTTTACAATGCTGACGTTATTAGCTGTATCAAATGATCCTTCATAATTAGACACAATACAAAATTTCAAATCCTCTTATCTCAGTTGTTTATCATAAGTAGTGTGTGTAGCACACATGCAAGCACACACTCGAATAATATATTTATACACTAAATCTAAGCTTGAAGGCACAAAGGGCTAATATAGCTGAGCGTAGCTGCTTCTAAACATTTTTTGGGGTCTGACTGTTAATGTTCAAGCGCTTGTGTGCAGTTTAGAAGAAGAAGAAGAAGAAGAAAGAAAGAAGAAAGTGTGTACATTATTGTACTTTATTGAGCCCCGTGGGGAAATTGCTCTCTGCCTTTAACCCATTCACTCAGTGAAGCAGTGGGCAGCCATTGGGCGCCCGGGGAGCAGTGTGTAGGGACGGTACCTTGCTCAGGGGTACCTCAGGGTAGCTGTGCACGGAATGAGTGCACGGAGAGCAGAGCCTGTTCCTTTTATCTTTCTGTAGTCTTTACACTGGTGATGATCTTAGCTGTACAAAGTGAAAATGATGTGGACAAATCCTTATCTGAGTTGTTTACACACTGCTTTAGGTTTGAATGTAAGCATAAAGGGCCACTAAACCCCAGTTTTACAGGGTCTGGGCGTCTGAATTCGTCTATTAATACATTTTCATAATGAGTCTCCTGTGTTTGCAGCCATGCATCTGGCACTATGTTGAGTGTGACAGGTAGCTACGCCCTAATGCTCTTCACTGTAACTCCACCATCTAACCTTGAAAAAAAAAGAAAACAAACCTGGATTGACACTGATATAGTGGACAGTGCACCTCTCACATCTAAAACTAAATGCTGAAAAATGTCCCCTCAGATAAAATGGATGACCCAGCTGTAGAATCCGCTGGAAAAAAATACATTGTTTTGCAAGGCTGAGCTAACAAGAAAGCAAGAAAGTGTTGAATTTTCTCTGGGTGGTTTTCTGCAATTTGAAAAGCTTGCCATAGCGGCACAAAAAGGCAGCCCTGTGTTTATTTTCAGCACTGCAGTGTTTTAGAGATGTAAAGGCCCTCCTCACTGTGTATTCATGAACTCTTATTGTTGTTTCCCCTATTTCCATGCCGTGTCTACGCCAAAAAAAAAAAAAAGAGAAACGCCCCACGGAGAGGAATTGAATGCAAGATATTTACAGCATTTTTCTTAATCCGTACAGATGGCCGTGCTGGGGTATGTACATACCACTGTTGTAGACTTATTCATATCACACGAGATTCTGGGAGGGGGTATGGGGTTAAAATCCAACTCCAATTTACAAATCTGAGATAATTTTCATACTCCCCTCTGAAGATTTCTTACATAGAAATGAAGGCAGTTGAGGGTTTAGAAGGGCACAAGGAGTCTTTTGAGACTGCAAAACAGCATAATTGTTTTGCTATCCAATCGGGTGTTATACTACACATAATATATGGTTATTTCATACAGCCTCCAGACTGCCAAGATGTTTTCAATTTGGCACGGCCCTGCGATCATGATATCACAGAGAAAAGAGAGAGAGCGAGAGCTTCCAGTCTGGGATGGCCAGAGCAGTGAGAGGGCGATCATTTCGCCAAACTCAAAGGCTTTTTTTCCCCTCCTCTCTCCCTCTCTCTCTCTCTCTGGGACGAATAATTCCACAGTTGCTGAGGCACTGAAAAAGCAATCTGCGGAATACCCCAGGGTCATGTCTGTGGCCGGATGATTTGTGTGAAATGTCATACATTAAATATAAGTTTAACATTCAGCCTGGTGCACTGTAAAACTGCCCTGTCGTTGCCACAGTCCGCCATTTCCCTCTGTGCAGGGAGGGTTCGGGTTCAGGAAAGCGGTCACAAAGGAGTTGGACACACAAATACACACAGAGACATGGACACACACACCACCACCACCCCCTGTGTCTGCCCAATCTTAGAGGGAGTAGAAGGAAAGAGGGGGGTGCAGACAGCAGGAAGTTGTGAGGCCATTCGATCTACAGCTGCCTTTCATTTATGAATGCGAGAACACTAACTTTTTTTTCTTGAAAATAGCTATATATATAGTTTTTTCAATTTCTTCTTGTATTTTTTTTTTCCAAGGAGCTTTTGGCCCAGACAGGAATTGAGAAAAAGAGGGAGGGCGGGGAGAGAGGTAGACAGACAGATGGACACAGAGACGGACGGTCGGTCTCGAGGCAGGTGTTGAATTCGCGTCCAGCTCGAGATGAAAAAAGTAAGAGAAGAGGTGAGGAAGGAAAAAAGGGTTGTAACTAATTCATAAAGTTTCGGGAAAATAGCAGCCACTGAGAGGAAGAGCGCGAGAGAAGAGAAGCGAGAGACAGAGGGAAAAAGGTGTCTCCAGGGACTTCAGTGAAGCAGTCATCCCAGAGAGCGAGAGAGAGGAGATTCTGTCCATCCTAGCAGATGAGAAAGAAATGACAGAGGGGGTACAAAGGATGTCATCTGCCAGATGGACAACTGATGAGTTTCCTCCCTTTTCTCTTTGTCTTTCCTTTTCCCCCCTCATGGCTTGTTTGTTTGTGTGCAGTCTTTGCCTCTAGAAAGTTTCCGTCTGAATGACTACAATAAGATCGTGTGTTTGATATGTAAAGGGAAAACGTGGATATTTCCGAAATGTGAAATTCACTGAAGAAGGCCAACTTTAGCAATGATCAAAGGGCGAACAGTGGATGGTTTGAGTACAGAAAGTATAAAACACTATATCAGCCCTGATTAAGCTGTGCCAGACTCAGGTGGATATTGTTCATGAATGTAATTATATACCTCTGTGCTTTTTCAATATATTCTTATCTACTTGGCACAGTTCAATTTAGTTTTCGCCTGCTGGTGTTTGACAACATTTGCATCTAAAAAAATCCATGCACCCTTTCTACAAATTCTGCTTATTATTGCCATGAAAGAGCTTACCACCAGATTTATCAATTTCACCTTGAAGGTGTTGTACTTGCTAGTGCATTTGTAAGCAAGCCCGGACTCTTTGAAGACAAACACAGTATCGTACAATCTGTAGCCCCCCTTTCCCACCCTTCTCCTCCCTTCCCACTCCCTACTTCAAAGCAGAAAGGCTGAGATGAAGGTTTGGAAAGAAATGGAAAACAAATTGTTCATTTGTATCTGGGAGGAGACCAGACACTTGAGCAAATGCTCTCTGCATTCTCTCTTTACACGCGCTGTGGTAAAGTTATCTTAAGGTGGGGCGCGGGAGAGCCAGAGAGAGGCGAGGCCCCGGCAATTGCTGTTTTAAAGTCTCAGCCAGACAATCAAATGTGTAAATGAGAGTGAAGCTAGTCAATGACCACCTTCGGGACAAATCTACTGGGATACTTGATGCATACTTGCAACTGCAAGAGAATTTTCAACTGCAAGAGGAATGTTGCTCCGATGCAGTTTTATACTGCGATTACTAAGGAAATACAAAAAAAACCTAGTTTAATATTTTTAATAGTATGAGAAAACTATCAAAATCACAGGTATACAGTATATTAAAAATATACAACCAACTAGTAAACAAGAGATTAAAGCAATGACAAAGACTCTGTAGCGTGTAACATTTACCTATATCCATGTAAAATAACCAAGTATGCACCCTCAACGCTTGTGAAAGGCCAATTTTCGCTCAGTGCATTATAGAAAAAGCCCCTGTAGCTTTGATCATGAAGGATAAAATGAAGCTCTTTCATTGACAAAATAAAAGAGGCTTTTTGATGTCAAAGTGCATGCTTGACCTCACTACAAGAGACCATGCAGTGTTAAATAGATGGCTTGTATTTAAAACAAATCTGAGGAGCTTTCAGGTGATATGCATATTATCCTGCTTTACTCTCAAAGGTGCTGCTGGACAGTCTAAAAGACACTTCAAGTCACCTCTGTACCAATTTTTAGTGTCTGTGTTTGAGCGCAAGCTGCAACAAAGGTGTATCTGATGCTTGTTTCTGTTGCCAACCAGCTAGTTAGGCACCAGTGCGGGATATCTGGGGAATTAACACCTATATGTCTAAGTCGGTGCTATACTACAGACTGATGTATACTTTATATGACAGAACCTATATATACTCCTTACAATATAAGGCAGAGAATGAAGAACTGCAAGCCATAAGGATATATCACACAATATTATATATGTTTTGAGCTTCAGACTGATGATAAGGATAAATGGGATGATGGGAGAAGGCCAGACTGTGGTTCCTTGGCCATTATCCACAGGCAGGCAAATCAAGCCAGCAAATCAGGAACAATGGAGCCCTCAAAGAGCAGAGTGGGGATCAAAGCAGCGCTAACTGGCCATTGCAATCCAATTGAAATGTTCACTTTGCATCTCTCCAAAGGTAATGGATGTGGAGAGTGGGAGGTGAAAAGAAAGGGCTGCCCGCTCACATTTGTCGTAAAATTATGGAAGCTCAGAAGAGAAAGAAAGGAGAAAAATGCACGTGACAAGTCTGGCCTTCTCAAGTCATCTACTGTAGAAGCTTCATAATGTCCCTTGGTTATTTTGACTTTGAATTTGTGAAGATTTTTTTTTCCGCTCCCTTTTTTAGCTTCCTTTGAACCTTCCAGTGGTAACATTATGATGATATATGAGATGCTATACTATGGCCCTTGTGCATGTGGAGTAGGGTTGAGGCAGGCTATTTCTTAAAGTATCCTCTCACTCGCTCACTCTCTCTCTCTCTCTCTTTCGTTTCCTCCGTGCCTCTCGCCCTCTTCCTGTCTTTGTCTCCCCCATCACTTCCTCTCTCCATTGCTCCGTCTCTCCATTTGAATGTGTTGATCACCTGGGGAGATGCTGCATTAATGCTGACGACCAGTAAAAAGCAGAATCTCCTCTTTATTTATCTGCACTAAAATTCCTCCCAATCTTTCCAGCACATTTCACTCAATCACGCAACTCAGGCCATTCCATTAGCCACACAGGGGCGTTTTACCCCATTGAGCACAACACGCCCCGCACTTCTATGAATATAGATTCCCCTAAATTATGTATAATGGGAGTGCTCAGATTTTAGCATTTTTACTAAGAGGGTTTGAGGGTGTATGAGTTGTTTCTGCTGCTTTTTAAGTGCATCTTGAAATTCACAGTGTATGAGAGACTGGAGATGGTGTTTGCATCCTTTGAGTTTGTAGATTGTTAATGGAATGAGGATATGGGTGATATTTTAAATTTGTCAGTGTGCGTGACTTTAGATAAATATATATGTATCTATAAATATGTACATTTTTTTTGCAGTGCATTCATGTCACCCAATACTAAACTAAATTCAGTAATGACATTACAGTTACTAAGCAAACAAAACTATGTGGTTACTTGCGTTACATAGATTTTAGATTGTCTGCATGATGGGTGAAGTGAAAAAGCTAAACAAGCAAAATGGGAAAGCGGTCTATAACTTTTGAGGAATACTTACATGGACATTACTTTTGTTTTCTTTGCATAAAATAACAAGAATATGACTGTAAAGTCCAAACTGCACCCAGGCAAGAAACAACTACTCACTGCTAACACTCCACCCTCTTATTGCAAGCATCTAAGACAGGGGTGGGCAACTCCAGGCCTCGAGGGCCGGTGTCCCCTGCAGGTTTTAGATGTGTCCTTGAACCAACACAGCTGATTTAAATGGCTAAATTAGCTCCTCAAAATGTCCTGCACTTCTCCAGAGGCCTGGTAACGAACTAATCATGTGATTCAGGTGTGGTGACCCAAGGTGAGATCTAAAACCTGCAGGACACCGGCCCTCGAGGCCTGGAATTGCCCGCCCCTGATCTAAGAAGACAGCATGCTAACACAAAGCTAGCTGAAAACAACAGGTGTATAGCATTGTAGCCTTCATTTCTTCACACATCAACAGCTGTGAAGTGCTCTTTGGACTGGCTTTCAACTTTGCTGTCCACTTTGTGCAAATACTCAACATAATTGTCACAATGCTCAACGCAAAAATCTTATGTGCGTGTCTTCGTTAGGAAAGGGATGTGCGTCTGTCTGTGCAGTATATATTGCTAACCTATTATTTCAGGACATGCTATGAGTAATGTAAAAGTACTGTAACAAGTAGTAAAAAAGTGTTAAAGAAATGTGTAAAACTTACTTTTTTAATAACAATCCAATTTATTTGTTTACCTGATTTAATTTTGGCCACTTTTACGTTCAAGATCATACCCTCCTACACCTCTTTTTCACACTTTTTCCTCTGTGATAAGCACAGGATTTTCTCCAGTGTTAAAATGGCAACCCTTAAAATTCATTGGGGCTTTTTTTTGGTTTGTTTTGTGTCGCTCGAAGCCAGCATGAGATGACATGCTGGCCACAGTTCAAATCATCCTGCTGAATATTCTCCTTCAGAGACCATAGGACGTTACAGTTGAAATCAGTGCTGACATTCCTCAACCAGTGGGACAATCACAGCGCACACCCAGTGAATGTTAAAAAAGAATGATGAGTCTTTTCCCATTCTCGTGCTGTACATCATTTGCTCTCTTGGAAAGTGTCGACTCTTCACTAAAAACTGTTGAAAACTCCTCAGTCGTAGTCCGAGACCCAGCTGTCATTACCAGCAGTGATCCTCTAATTGAAATTCGGGTCAGTTTGAAACAGCAGTTGATTTTTGCACTCTGCACGAGTTTATGGCCTGTGGTGAGTGCACAGTATGAATGGTCAGAACAGGACTTCTAGGGAGCGATCTAAAAATAGTGCTTACTCTGGAATCAGTCAGGACATGCCTGAGAAGCTACCCCTGAACAGGAAGTTGGCCAAGTTTAAATCAGGTTAGATTTTGGAGCCTTTTTGATCATACAGTACCTCGCATATCTATATCTGTACTATATATTTGATTACAGTTAATTACACGTCAGCTTATTCATTCTACTCTATGAAAAATATGAACAATTGTTAGCCGCAGCAGTGATTTGATTGCATATTACTGTTGCTTTTATTAGGATACCTCAAGCTGAACCTATCTCATAAGTAACTAATGGCTTAGTCTAGAGGTCTGGATTTGATCTCTTGTTGTGCTGAACATTTTCTGCTCCAAGTGTGAGTAGTATGACTAATTGGATGGTAAGTAACTTTAATTCACATGTTGGCAGTTGGTGTCCATGTAGCTCAGCGGGAGGGAGGGCCACAGCTGAGCTATATCAACAAACAGACCAGCAATTCTATAATCAGAACAAAATCAACATCCTCATTACTGACTCCAAGCTGCTGCCTACATCAAAAAGGGCTTCAAAACTCTCCGTCCTTGTTTTCCGGGAGTGATTATGTTTAGTGTCAGCCAGACATATCAACATTTTTTTTTTTCTTTTTGCACTGAGACGTGCTCGCCGGAATGCTAACAACCTAACAGGGGGGTAAAGTTAGAGATATTATAATCGGCTTCTCATTCTGGTAGTTTATCTTATGTAGTGCTGTAATAATGTCACAGCATCTCACTGAAGTAAGACACGCTAATTAAAAAATATTTTTTACAGTAGTGCATGTACAAATCCAGCGCTATTAATGATTACTGATGACAGGCACATTTTGGATGTTGAAGCTACAAATTTATCTTGCTATAAACTCACCAGGACTCTGGGATTAATAATTACCATTGTTCAATCATCAATCATGTCCTTTTGTTTAAAATACACGAGCTGTCTGCATCTTCAGCGACAATCTGAACTTGATTTGACTGGGCTTTCCATTTTGTTATCATTATGTTTGCGGGGTTTTTGTTGGCTAACTGTGATCATATACATGAGTAGCAATGCTAATTATGTAGCGTGCCATGTGCCTTATGAACCCATGCTGTTTGTGTTACCATTGAGCTGCACTGTTTGTGGAGCCGTAGTGTGTCTGTACCTGTGGTCTGTGGTTAGCCTACCTCCACCAGCTTCAGTATTTCTGTCAGCAAAAAACCCCATAAACATCAACATTGAGTGAAAAATACGTCAATGCATACTTTTTTTCCCCCAGTGTGTTCTGCCACTCTTTTACATTTTAATTTTAAACTACCATAATTATACAAAATGTACACTCAAAAATCTATTAAGAATTCTCATCCAACTTTTTTCCTCCACTGCTACAAATGCATCCACGCTGCCAGATGCAATGATTAGATCAAGCGACTATCAGATCTGAGATGGACCAGAGCCGGCGCGTTTGGTTATTTGGCAAACTGCAGCTTGGCTGCCCGAGCAGCACTCACTCATCTGTCTTATTCGATCACAGCCTAATAATACCTTGTGATATATTCTATATTATCACATGACTGTGCATTTTATTTGCCTGCAGCTCTCCTTTGCAGAAGCCAGCACAAAGTAAAGGCCAATAGGTTGAAGGTTGTTTCATGAATATTGCACCGTGACACCTGCTGAAATTATGCTGTGGAAATTCAAACATGTCCTGAAATCTTTTTTTGAAAAAAAGGAAAACATGATTCTTGGTGATACAGCAACTGTGGTAGTATGGAGATGAGTGCCAGAGAAAGTGTCAGTGCCTGTCTCAGGTTGAACTAGGCCCGGACGCTGGCTGTCTCTGTTGTTAGAATGTAATGGACATGTCACCCTTGAGGAAAAGCTGCTGGCTGCTTGGGTCACCATGCCCTTCAGCACATGACACTCTCGTCGGCAGGGTGACAGGAACATGCAAAAAGCATACGGACGCCATGGCAACTGAATCTGTATACGCGTGTGAATGTGCTCACAGCTGTGTGTTTATGTGTGCGTATTGATCCGACGTGTTGTCTAAACTGTATTATTGACCTAAATGTTGTTTCTAACATCTAATCTGTTCGAGCTCAGATGTAATTTTATAAAGATTTTAGAAACACTTGTTAGATTCACTTAAGCAATTGTCGGCTGATGGGAATTTATTGTGCCGATTTAGATGGATTGCTTTCATAAAATCTGATGTTGCATTGAGGGAGCCAAATATAGCAAATGGTTCAGTAACTGTATGATGCCTCAACACACACGTACGCACACCCACACCCACACGTACCTACCTACACACACAAATAAACATACGACAAACACTCTAACATATACGGACACAAACGCACACTTGTTATCGATCTACAGCTTAGCTCATGCCAGCAGGTAGTCCAACTCACCGGTTATTCTGAGGAATTGCTTTCAGTGGCTCCATCCACACACACACACACACACACACACACTACAGGATTGTTTCCAGTGGCTAAATCTACACAATTTGTACACAGCCAACTCTTAAGACACCATCACCTCCTCTTCACAGATCAAGGGCTGAGTTTGTCGATACCACATACACACACACTCACTCGCAAACACTCTTGCAGCCTTATAACTGAACCATGTTAAATGCCGTGAGAGAATCAAGTTGAATGCTGTTGCATAGTCAGTTCACTATCCTGTTCTCTCATCTCTCCACGTCGGTCCTTTCCTCCTCTAAATATTGTTTTTCCTCCTTCTCTGTCAAAGTCACGCTTTTTGAATTCTCTTTCTAGACCATAACGCACTTTGGGGTGTAAAGGATAAGGGATTACAGCTTTGTGTATGAGCATATGAATGACTTAGAACTGCTTAGGTGCATGTACATGTCATGTTTATTGTGATCCCAAACAGCCAGGCCCGCCTCTACTGCTCTGTGCCTTTTTTTGAATCTAATTTGAAAATAAGTAAGGGAAGCACAAAGTTCATTTGTGCAAAACCAACATTTGGTACAATAGAATGTTTCTTATTAAAGTCAATCAGCCAGTAGACAACAAAAGAACCTTTCATTGAAGAATATGAAGTGAAAATAAAAAACAGGGCACTGCAATAGCTGGCACCGCTCTGCTTGTAATATGTCATGTGCACAGCCTCCTCCTCTCCCAAAATCGGCCTCTCCCCTTTGAAAGGGATCGAATTAAGATGTTCCAAGGATTTTCTTGCTCCTTCCCACTCCTCTGAAAGGTCATAAGTCTAATGCAATTATGGCACATAACTGTGGTAACGGAAACACATGCCAAGAGATGCTATGAACATACAAGTTGTAAACTGCAACTTTCTCTTCACTAAGCAGAATGTTGCTTTTTACAACTGAATCAATATCTTTAACTAAGCCTTGTAAAGCGGCCCAGTTAGAGACTTTATTTAGATTTACCTCTGTCTGACCTCCTCATGCTCTGCTTTGACTTTCCCTGCACGAGAACAGCAGGAAGCCTTGCATAAGAACCAGGTGGCACTGAAATTGCGCCATCGTGGCAGATTTGTTTTAAAGGCATTTATTACATCTCTTATGATGTATACACTGTTTCTTGATGTGACTGAGCTCCAAACTAGGCTGAAATTGTTGCCGTTTTCCACTTTCGCAAACTGGACATGATGTGTAACTTAGAACATTAAAACTGCCTACATATGTTGGGCATTTAAGAGTTATTAAATGTTGGCATTAGAGTCAGCGTAATATAAAACGGATTAAAATCCAAGTAAGCTCTCCTCTTAGATATTCATTTTAAGCAATCGAATTGGTTTCAAGGCAATTTTGTTGTCTCATTTAATAAAAGTGAATAGAATATTGGAGAAAACCTAATAGCTAAGTAAAGAAATATGATGCTACAGAAGGTGTAATCAGTTTTTGGTCAGAAAAAAGAAAGATGGAAAAAGCAAGAAAGAGAATACCAATCTAGATTATTCTATCCAAAAGACCCAAATCAGAGTATTCTTTTGCATCTATGTTCAAGTTGCGAAAGGTCGGAGTCATGTGATTGGAGGAGTAGTCAAGCTAAAATTAAAATAAAGCCCTTTGAATCACCTTGTTGTTGAATTGTGCTATACAAATAAACTTGCCTTGCCTTGCCTAAAATTACTGCAGCTTGATATTGTTAAAAGAAACTATCTTATAGACTTATGCATTGTGTTATAGCGCAATGATACTTTCAGTAGGCTGGTTTGTGATGGCAAAGAAGCCTACTGATGCTTTTGTCTGACCCTATCCATCGTGTGACTCACTCTGAGTACGTGTGTGTGTGAGTTCGTGTGAAAGACAAAGAAAGAGCTTGAAAGATTGAGATCAAAGAAATCAACAAGTCTAATTTAAATTGTGTATTTTTCCCCAAAAATGCCAACAAGTATTTTGTATAAACACCCCTAAATTTTTCCATTACTTGACCGCGGTGTTACCTGCTTAATTAAACAAAAATTTTTTTAACATTTTGAACCAATGTGCCTGCTAAAGTCTCAATTCAGTCGAGACAAATATAATGAGCAAAAACTGGTGGGGAAAAAGAGAAGAAAGCAGAACTTAGAACAATTATAATAATCAGCACTAAAAAAACAAGAAAAGAAAAAAACTGGTTTGTGTATGTGACACGCTGTATGTATGCATGTGTGTGTGTGTGTGTGTGTGTGTGTGTGTGTGTAGGAGGAGGATGGAGGTGGCAGTGTGAGCATGCTCTTTCTACTGTTTCCTCGACTGGTAATCAGCCAAACAAGCTACAAGTCTCTTGCTATGATTTGCCCCCCAGTGTGTCTCCAGTCTGAACGCCTGTGAGTAAATCAGTGTTTTTCTATGCAGACATTCATATGCATTTATATAGTATCCAGTCTATACTGTACATATAGTATGTCTGCTTCTGTCATTGTGTTTGCATGGGACCATGACTGTGCCCGAGTGTACTCTATGGCCATATGTTTCTGTGTGTCTCTCTCAGAATATATATTTGTTTCCTGCGCCTTCCCCCTGCAGAGAGTTTACAGGTTGCGTGTGTGTGTGCAGTCTTACATGTTCCCATATGTGTGTATTTGCCGGATGGGAATACAACTCCTAGGACATTTAATCTAGGGGGAATTTCACGCTAGTTACTACTTGTCATCAAATGTTTCCAGCGTAAAATACTGGAGCAATCTTTTATTGGCGGATGTTCGGGACGAATTCGCTGTCAGACCCGAGTGGCCCGCTGCCCTCCAGATAGACTGAAAGCGTCCTTAAGAGTGTGTTTGAGAGCGGAAGGAAAGAGAAAGAACGACACAAATAGCAGGCAAAGTTTGTTGTCTCAATTTTGATGCTTTTCAGCTGTGACAAATGAATCTGAACTTTGAGTGTTTAAGTGTGTATGAGGAGGGCTTATGTTCTAACTTAACTTTATAATGGAAAGATAGGGAGGCACGGAGCCCCTCTCCGCATGCAACCTCTCTCTCACTGTCTCCTTCTCACACACACCCACAGATCTGAACCCGAGCTTAGGGGAAGACCGATTCCAGTATATCTGCAGTCGTATGTGTTCACTTAGTAAGCCACAGCTGCTAGCACCATTATTATGATTTCCTGTGTGTGTATGTCTCTCTGTCTATCTGCTCCCTCAGCACACACTCGCACTCACATCTAAGCGTCCTATACAAATGGAGTTTAGCAGGACCCATATTTTACACCCGCCTGAGTCACTCAGATGTTCAGCTGTTTCACTGTAAAATGTAACCTAGGTTGTCTTCTAATGCATGTCACTGCCAGGAATATAAATATATTCCCTCCACCTCATCAAAAGAAAATGAAAGGAACTCATAACCTTAACTTTAAAAGCCTGAATAAAGGAAAGGACTAATCCTTTTTTTGTGTCTCTAAATATTAAAAATTTTCCCTATTTAAGCAGGCAGTTAAAAACAAAGGGCGCATTTGTTTAATAGAATAATCCTCCGTGTATTTAAGATGACTCCAAAGCTTTCAAATTTGATCCTTAATGTTTCGACAAGCTGTTCAATCAGTTGTTTTTTGAGGACATTGCAAATGGCAGGCTGTCTCTGAAATACGTTTGCTTGTTTTACCTGACCCACTTTTCCTTCACTATGTGTGTGCGCGCATGTGTGTGTGTGATTGTATGTGTGTGTGCGTGCTTTCGCTCTGTCCCTCTTTGCTCAGAAGGTTGTAAATGTAATCTTAGACACATGTTACTTCGGCTGATGTTTTTCAGATTGATGTCAGTTGCGATTAGCATATCTCCTGCCAAGACACAGGAGTGCTCTTTAGAGTCTGGCCTCATACACACTCGCTCACACACACACACACACACACACACACACACACATGTATGCAAACCGTTGGGTAAACATAGCTCAGCTGCCATTTTGAATGATTGCACAATGATTATTTGATGCAGTGATTTATTTTGAACACAGCCTGTAAGTAAACTGAAGTAAGAAAAGATGAAAAATCCGACTGACAAGCTCCAAAACAAAATTCTACCCCAAGACAGTCTCCTGACACCCCTTTTCCAGCAACATATTATTACATGCTGGCCCCCCAAACATGTTTTAACACTCCCCGGCCTCCAACTTTAATGTCACCATGTCTGTTTCTTTAAAATGCCGTCTGTAGAACGCAGCCATGTAAATGCAGCTGTGACCAACACATCCCACGCCGAAACTGTTTCATTTGCATTCATCTTCTGCTTGGGAATGGAGAATTCCTCCTCCAGTGTAAGACAGCAGGGGAAAGTGTGCAAAATGAATTTCTCGACCATCTCAGGAGAGCAAACGATATAGGGATTCAGAACACACCCTTCAGACAATGGAAGAGGTGGGGGGGCTTATTTTCTCTTCTCTCTCCCCCTTGTCTCCCCTGTCTCTCTCCACACCTCCCTGACCCTGCTTCCCCTCAACCTGCCCAGCAGAGTGAGAGAATAAGTGTAGTACCAACAGGGGGTGGGGGAATTGGAGAGAGACTGAGAGAAAGTCAGATAAAAGTAGTTAAAAGAAGGAGAAACGAAGAGGGGGGGTGTGTGGAAACAACAGGAGAGTGACTGACCAAATACTCAGCGACAGAATGAGAGAGGAAGACGGATGCAGAGAGGAAAAAAAGAGAGGGGGGGAGAAAAGATGAGAATATATATGCGGTGGCCAGTGTTGTGAGACAAGGCAGGTTGCTGTCACTTTAAAAATGACTGTAATAAAAGTGACCGCCGGAAGATGGATCTGGTGATTTTGGCTTGCTAATCAGTCATCTGTGAAGAGGACCACAGCCCAGATTCAGCGGCCGCCTGACACCTTTTGATTGATGCCTGTGCCCGATAAAAAAGGGCCCATTAACTGTCCTCCTATTAAACTGGGTGAAATGGCAAAATGCTCTTCTATCCCACTCCGCTCTTCTGATCTCTCTTTCATTTAAACTATATTTCCTTTTATATGCTCTGCCCTCGTCCTTTCAGCTCTTTCCCAACTGTTAATGTTCCTCTTGGAGTTATTACTGGCACAGTGGGGCAGGTGGGAATAATGTTAATCGTCGAGGCCTACTTGTGTGTGTGTGCGTGTGTTCACTGAATGCGCATACTGTATTTAAGTTCAGTCCTCCCACTCGAATCGATAGATCAATAGGAGGCCCTAGACGCACTAGTCGAGGCATCAGCCGGTACCTGCATCAACAGTTCTCGTTATGTATGCAAATGAGCCGCGTAATCAGTGGCGTCACCGAGGGTGTGACTTCAAACCTTCAGAATTTTCGCCACATGCCATTCGTCACAGAAGAAAATAAATAATAATAATGACCCGCGAAGCTGAATCTCATATCTCCTCACATCTCCTTCTCTTACAAACACAAACACACACACACACAAAGATTGCCTGCAATAATAATAACCCTACAGACGACAGCTTCGACCCCCTCCTTCCCCATCCCCACATCACCACCTCAACCCCTCCACCACCACCACCACATACAATCAAACAAAGCCTCTCTCTTACCTTGCGCATGACCAATCCTTCCATCTCTCTCTTTTTTTTTCCTCACTCCACCATTCTATCTATGCATGCTCTTCCCCTTTCTGTAAACCCAACCACACCTAACAGCAACACCTTGCACTCTCCCGACCATCCCACAGCCTACAGCGCGGCACTCACACCCCCAATAAATACAACCCTGGTCTGCCGTTTTCCTATCTGTCCCTTTTTCTCTGCCCCAGTCTCTTTCCCCCCCCCCTCTCTCTCCCCCTCTCTCTCCCTCTCTCTCTCCCTTTCTCTCTCCCTCTGTCTTTCCCTCTCCCCTCGCTCCTGGCTGGTGCTGGTGAAATATCAGGGCAAACGGATTCCAGCTTTTTTCTCTGGCTCAGAGGGGTTGTTCTGTGCGATTTGGCCCTGGGGTGCATTTCAGCACTTCTGATGTGAGAGAGGGGCGAGAGAGAGAGAGAAAAAGAGAGAGACAGAATGAGGGAGAGAGGGCAACGGAGAGAAAGAAAAAAGAAGTGTGTGTCTGGTTGTGTGTGTGTGTGTGAGAGAGAGTGAGCGAGGAGGAGAGCGAGGGAGAAAGGAGACATAGCCTGGGCTTATCCTTTCTTTCTGTGGGGCAGTCAGTGGTTTTAAAATGACAGGCTTTTGACCAGCATCAAACCTGCGACTGGAGGTGTGCATACTCTCGCTAGCTTACGGAGGCCTTGAGGTGATCTCCATACATAATCAGGACAAGATACCTCCATGACAGGTGCGCGGCCATCTTGGAATCTCTCTGTGTCAGTGGACTTCAGCACAGTGTCTGTCTGCTGGGGTATAAATAGGACAGATGAACAACTGCAGCGACAATTTTGTACCTTAACGCTCTTCGCGCAGATATTTTTAACACACAAAGAGTGTACCAAATGTAGTCCGGGGACCCCGAGATAAAAGAATTGTAAACAGTGTGATCATAGTGGTATTATTGTAAAATATAACCTTATTTTTACTTAACAGTCATCAGATATGCAATTATTAAGCAACAGAATGCATTTTTTTAAAGGTGAGTTAATATGCATGTTATGCAAAACATATGCATTTCTACTGGAAATTGAACCTTTTATCCAAATTACAGTCTGCATTAGTAATTAGTATTAATTACTAATTATAATTATTAATTAGCGTTTATGTGCTGTAAATGCAAGTAAACATTATTTGTATTGTCACATGATTAAGTCAGCTGAGGTCGTTTTGACCCCAACGTTAAATACCTGTGATAAATTTAAACTTCAGCACATTTCAATTTCATTTTTCTTTTAAATACAACACGAGAAATAAAATCTTCTCATTTAGCATTTTTAAATGTGTGCCTAATGACAAAAAGAGATGCCGTTCACATACAGTTCAGCATACCACACAATGTAGGCGGTTATGGCAAAATCTGTGCTTGCTGCATCTGTGCCTGACTCCTTCAGAATGACTGACAAGGTGCACACCCCACCAGCCCCAGTTTGCTCTATTAAAGCTGGATAGGCAGAATCAGGTGCGTTTGACTTGGGTCCAATACAGTTGGCATTTTAAAAACACGCCGATTAAACGTAAACGCAAATCAGCGATTTGAAGTCATTAGGAAAAATGATTGAGACGCAAAATTGGAATGACAGAATAAGATGGGCTATGAAAACAAAGATATAGTAGGTACACCAGCCAGAAATAGTTTAATGTAAAACAAATAACAAGATTAACAAGACTGGGACATTTTTTTTCAGTATTTTCCAGTATTTTAATTACATTTTCATCTGAGCTGCTACACGTCATCTGCAGATACAATGACACATGCTTACAGAATATTAATTTAAGTCTCTAAAAATAAAGATTAATGTAACATTTACTGCATCAGAAAATGTCAAAACAACCTATGCCAGAGTATTTTAGAAATGCTTACTCAAAATGTATCCACTTGTCAATAAGGTGGATATATGTCTGATATTTTCAGTTTTCAGGTCAGTCATTTCTTCTGAATATTTTTTTAAAGCACATAATCTTCCATTAGAATTCATTTTGGAAATTCTACACCTGATTGTATTTTACTGTTTCCATTCATGTGTGGTGCAGGTGTGTAGTTGCGTGACTTCATGGGCTGGTGTGTATGTGTGCGTATTTATGTTTCATAATCTCACATCTCACTGTGGGGCGTTCTAAAAGGATTTGTCACTCTCAGTTCAGATGGGCTGATTGTGAATTAAATGTATTTTTAGGCACCTTTTTTCTGTCCCTTTGTGAACCCAGTTAGAATTGAGGTCAGGACACACAAACAGACATACACACACATACAAATGCGCACGCCATCTCAGAGAAAGACACATAGCTTTCAGAACAAATCACTGTTGAACTACCCTATGTGGAATGATTCTGACATTTTGTTTGGGAGAAATAGCATTTAATTGAAGGGAGGGGCGATACGGATGGCAGTTATGGAACCAAGGGAAAATGTCTGCATTTCAACCCAAATTGAAAACATAACAGAGTTTGTGTTTGTGTGTATTCCTGCGTGTGTCTGTTGAGGGGTTTCAATGCTATCCACACTTTGCTTGCTTGTTTGAGGGTGATTAAGTTCAAGGTATGATGTTTATTCCTTAAAAAAATGCATTCACTTTGTATTATAATACGAAGTATCTCTTTAAAATCTAAAATTTACCCTGGTTTAAACAAAAAATCTGCAGGTTTGGAATTTACATATATGGTGAGGAAGTGCAAAGCTTTCATATCTCCACAAATTCCCTTTTGTCTTTAATTTTCAATTTAAATAAATTTAATTCTGTACAAATTGTCTTTCTAAAGATGTAATAGGCAGTTAATGGTGGGAATTACAGATGTGTTCATGCATTTTTTATATCCAAGAACAGAACCAGCTATATCATTTTACAAATTAGGTAAAGTTTCACATTCCCCAGAATAATTAGTGACTGCTGTTAAATTGATGTTTCTGTTATAATACATCTTAAAACCTGCTCATTGCTGCACAGAAACCCTGTTTCTATTGCCCCCAACACTGTAGGGTCAGAGGTCAGAGTCACCTCCAGATCATGCATCAGGAGCTGGGAGTGTTTTGCTCACCGAAACTTCGGTATGGTAGGTGCTTGCAAAAATGGCTGCTTGAACAGGGGTCATCGGGTTTAATGATGGTCACTTGGAAAGAAGGTTGAAGAGCCCTCATAAGGACTCTTCTAATGTAGTGATGAAGCCAACAAGCGTCTTTCGGGGTCACTGCACACCTCAAAAGATGACGCCCCTCTCTCTCTCTTACTCTCTTTCTCTCTCTCTCCCCCTGTAGTTCTTGTTCTTTATTCTCTCTTTCCCTTCAAGCGTTGCCAATTTGTCTGGGCTGCATTCCCTAATCCGTGCGCATTTACGCAGTGGTCATTGCGCCTCCGGTTGACTTGATTGGCTTGTTAGACGATGGCGTCCGGGCAGGAGACTGACTGAATGTACAAGCCCACAGCTG
Organism: Aulonocara sp. 'chitande type north' Nkhata Bay; assembly: GCF_057382095.1. Lineage (NCBI taxonomy): Eukaryota > Metazoa > Chordata > Actinopteri > Cichliformes > Cichlidae > Aulonocara > Aulonocara sp. 'chitande type north' Nkhata Bay. The sequence continues at coordinate 14,354,648 of NC_141352.1, forward strand.
ACAGCAGTGTTAGGTGGTTACTCTTTGTTTTCTAACGTGCTGCAGCACAAAAAACATTTAAAAAAAAAAAAAATGGCGAAACGAACATGTTCAGTGTTTGTTTTTTAAATTATTATTATTATATTGAATCAAAACAATTACTTTCACGAATGTATTAATTTATTTTTAATCGAGCTAATTGAGTTAATAGCATAGCCTTATTATTTTTTAATAAAGCATTTAAAAAATAGAAATCGACATAAGTTTAAATTATTCAAAAATCCCAGTAATTTGCAACATTACCTTTTAATCAGACGGTGGTTTTTTTAAACACCACATGACACACTTGAGGTTTTTCACTCAGAAAGCTGAAATGTCAATCTGACCACAGAACTGACTTCTTAGTACTGACCGGTTATTTGCCGTGTTGGGGTGGCCCACTGAGTGTCAGAGGAAAGGCGGGGTGTGGGGGTGCGGGGGCACGGATGGATGGATGATGGGGTGGGAAGGTGGAGGGGGTGACAGTCCCCAAGAGAGAGAGAGTAGGGGGTTCCTGGAGCTCTAAAAAGGACCTCTCGGACCACTAAATTGACATGTTCACGCCATGGGTTGTCATGAAGAAAGCACTTTAATAAGCCATGTGATAACGCACAATATAGCGGTCTTGTTTCCTTAGGCCATTAAATGGCAGGCCTTTACTTTGGATTCCAGACTTTTATTATTATTATTAGTAGTAGTAGTAGTAGTATTATTATTATTATTATAGATCAATAATATTCTAAAAAGGTTGATTTTCCCAAATAATGAAATGATCAGTGCTGCATATTTAAATTAATTTGTCAGTAATTTCCTGGTATACTCTTTTTTGCGAGAATTCCTCGTGCATTATTGCAATAGGATATGCAGAATATTTAAATACTGATTGTAGAGATTGTAGTTACATTACTAACCGGGAATCATTACAGTTATTTTGTTCTATATTGTGAATAGGCTACTGTCAGCTGATTTTTTAATTTTTATTTAATGGAGCATACAGGTGCTTTTGTTCCCATCCACGGCAGCTTTACCGGTGTAAGTCCACGTGGATCTGAGTGATAATCAATAGAATGAAGAGAGTAGTTGTGTGTGTGTGTGTGTGTGTGTGTGTGTGTGTGTGTGTGTGTGTGTGTGTGTGTGTGTGTGTGTGTGTGTGTGTGTGTGTGTGTGTGTGTTTGTGTTTGCGCGTAACGATAAAGCCGTTTTTTGGGGGTGGGTGTGTGTGGAACCGGGGGGTCCCATCCCCCACCACCGTCGTATGGAGGACACTCACTGGACGCGTGTCTATTAAACAGGGTTCAACAATGAAAAAGATCGGAGGACCAAAGGGCCAAGTGGGAGGAGGGCAGCAGGGCGAGGTGAGACTGAATGGAAACAGCAGTGATGTTGGCTGTGTGTGTTGTGTGAGAGGGTTGCACACGGGGAAGCGGGGAGGGCGTGTGTGCTTCCGAGGGTGTGCAGGCACTTATAGTGTTGCTTTTCCTCTCGTGAGCGACCCGAAATGCGAGCGGCGACGTCTGCCAAGTCACCCTTCTCTCTCTCTCTTTCACTCTCCCTCCCTCTCTTCTCTCAGTTCTTCTGCTGCGTCTCCTTCCTCTTTGCCTTCAACACTTGTTCTTGTTCGGGAGCAGTATCACAGCAGACCTTGCCCCGCCTGCATCTGGGTAAAGACTTTACAGTCAAGGGCCATCGATTGCGCTTATCAAATAAACAGAGTGGCACCGGCGAACCCACCACCCACACCTTCACCCCTGTCTTCTCCCTCCGTCTCCTAATCTCATGACCAACCCCTCCCCAATTGCACTCCACCTCTTTCCCTGCCCGAGAGCCCCAACAGCTGTGGTCCCATGTAAATTTTACATGATTGGCACCTCCTTATTTTACCCCTCCGCCTGTCCTAATTCCCCCGTTTCTTGCCCCACACACCTCCCATATCACGTTGCATATTAAAGCACAGTTTATGCAATAGCTCATCTGAGAGCGGGCACTTGCTGTCATGTCCATACCTTTTCTTATGTCATTTGCATATGTGATTATAGTGCATGAAGTGCTTGATTGTTGGTGGGTTTAGGTTATGTGATGCTGAAATGTGATATTTGGCATGCAGAGTGGGTTTTGTGGAAAGCAGGGGTACTGAAACGATTCCCCTTGACCCTTGAAATGCAGCGTAATCCCGTGTGGCCACGTTTGATTAGGGCATTTTCTTTCTAATTGTTGTCATCAGGACTCGCACTATCACTGTGCATCTGGAAGCACTTTGACATCTAAGTCAGTGGTCCTCAAAATCTGGATTCAAGAATCCTCAAAGGCCGCGCCGGAGAGGGTCACCCCCGGGGGTAAAGCGCAGAATTGTTTAATTTCACTGTGATTTCATTAAGCCAGAATTACTCCAATTAGAAAGCACGTGTCTGAACAAAGGTTTCACTTGTGTCACTGGCATCACTTAAAACAGGTCTGCGACGCAATTTTAAATCAATAACGACAACAACAAAAACTGTATTGGTCACCCCAGGGACAAAATCCAATTAAAAGAGGACCCCTTTGTGCAAGGTGTGTCCATTTGGGGGTCCTTGACATGAAAATGTTGGAGAAGCCCTGATCTAAGTGACTGAGGCAAAGGGCTGCTTTGACAGTCTTTGTTTTTAGCTCAGGCGCTACAAGCTCTCCTTTTCTTCTCTTTTTTTCCCCCTTCTTTGCTTTTTTCATCTCTCTCTCTCCCTCCCGCTCCCTCCCTCTCTCTCTCTTTAAAAGAGAGCGGAAGAATGGGCTGATACCGGTCTCATGTTGCGTATGGATTTTCGTTTATATAATCGATTGAAATGACCCAATACATTGATTTTGGGTTCAGTGTTTTACAAACAAGCGTTTATGGGTCTCGATTTTATGTTAGGCATGATGGCAGTGTGACACCGACGCGCAAAGAAGTCGGAGTTGTTGATTTTTAAATAAATGATCTAAATAGAAACAAATAAATATCTATTGTTTCATGTATAAAAGAATAGAAAAAAGTGTGACTGGGGTGGGGGTGAGGGGGGCAAATAAAAAGGTAAAGGGAGACAAAGAGAAAAAAGACAATATTGTGCTGCCTCTCTCCTTAATCAAATAAAGTGATGTAAAAAAAAAAAACACAACGCAACACACGCGCGCGCGCGTGCACGCACAAAAGCATTTCCTTCCCTCTGAATTTCTCCTTGAATTATATGCCATCACTAGTGTGTGTGATTGCGGAATATTAAATTAAAGTGGGATAAGTCCGCACCGAGGCGGGCTGCGTCCAATCCGCAACTCATTTCCCCTGTTGTAGCACCGCATCACTGCGCTCCTCTCTTTTCAATGACAATGTGCCAAATCTGGGCATTTTGAAAACACTTTCCATATGCTATTATCGGATCGCTACTGAGCAAGAGAACGACGAAAAGAAGGAAAACGGAATGCTTTATACCAAAGGTACCAAGAGTCTACATTTTTATGTATCTTCTTTTTTCAGTGGCTTATTTTACTTTGTGCTTTTTGTGGGAATTTAAGAAGAGGTAAGAGGAGGTAAATTTGAAGTTTTTCTTTTTTTATATATGTATATACCGATTGCATATTTATGGACCGTTGCTGGGTGGCTTTAGGGTTGAGTGTGAAAACGTCGAGAGAGTTTGTGTTGAGCATCTGTGGACAAAAAAACTTCATTTGTTTTTAGTGGTTTTCTCACATTTTCCTCTTTTATCACCAAATTTAAAAAAAAACTGCCCACTTTCCTTTGAGATGTCCTGTCAGTCAAGTAACTGAAGTAAGATTTTCAAAAACATTAATTTCGATTAGATAATTCAGTCTTTTTTTATTTATTTTCAGATTAACTGATTTTTGCAACTCCACACCTTGGATTTTATGTAGGCGATGGTTTTGCAAGTGGTTTTGCTTTTAGAGGATTTCTGTGTGTCACGTTTATTTTTTATATTTTAATTTTTTGAGGTCAAATGCATGTTGAATGGCTTGGCAGTTTTTTTGAAAGATCAATTTTCATTTTTTTATTTGTTTTTTTGTTCACTTTACTATTCTGGAGACAGTGGCGAAATCTCACATAGGTGCCAAGCGTTGGAAGAGTTACAATTAACTTCTTATTGTCTGTTTTATGGGCCCTTTATGAAGCTTGTTTGTGTATGTGTTTGCTGGACGAGAGTTGGCCAGTGGGTCAGTGTGGCAGGTTGCGGATCAGAGCTATGGGCTTTTGCGTGTTTTTTGTGTGTGTCCTGATGAGGCAGAGGGGTCAACCCTGCAACCCCATGAGGGCGCCGACGCATAGGACAAACAAGGTGGACGTCTCATTGCACATCCAGAAAAAAAAATTACGATCAGGTGTCCGCAGTAGACATGAAAGACCGGGTTTAAAAATTACTAAATAAATATTTAAAATAATAATAACATAAAAATCAAGCTGAACATCAACAGAGGTTTCCAGTCTGTCTTCAGGGAATATTGATGAACCAACAGTCCCTTAGCATATCCCAGTGTGGTTAGCCAATATGGCAATTTCTCCGGACATTCAAAGTTATTGATGTACTGAAGTGACAGAAGACCACTATGGGTGTTTAATGCCGCCTTTCATATATATCAATGGAGGCTTTAAAATAAAACAAACTCGATTCATTTAATGTTCGATAATTACTCTATAACTCACAGTTTAATTTCAGTCTACCTGGTGTGAGCTTCTGGTGATGCGAGCAAGACATCTCCCTGTAATTTATTTTCTTTACACACAAATACTCACATGCTCGTGCACACTCACACGCACGGAGACTAACATAAGCACGCACACACATACGCGGAGAGAGAGACACACACACAAAAACAGAGACACTAACGGAGTTTACAGATAAAAATCTGCAATTAATTGAGGATGCTGCTGATGTGAAAATAGGGAGAAATATTAGTTAACGCGGTCTATTGTCAAGCGGTCCTCCCGAGAAAGAGCATCGTCTGCTGGGAGAGAGGGAGGGTGGAGACCGGGAGGGGGGTGGGGGGAGATTTACAAAACGCAGGAGGTTAAGATAAGCGGTAGCCTGTTTCAGGTCTCCAAATCCGCTTTGTAATTTCTCGTTTTCTCATCGAAAAGCGATGAAATAACAAACGCAACTCCGCCGAAAATGCCAACGGCGCGCGCAAATTTAAGCACACACGTGTAAAATAAGTACATCCCTTCACAGAAATGGAGACGATCGTAGAGAAAAATAAAAGAAATGAGGGTTGTATAATCTACAAAAGTCCTCCGTTCTGGCGAATAAAGTCACAAATGGCATATAGGGTCCACTCCGTACTGCTTCTGAAAGATCAGCGCACGGCCCCCGGTGGACTTTTTTACGCGTCCGCTGCTGAAGCGGGTAAAAATCGACTCTCCGAGCCGTCTGTGAGCGACGCCTCCCAGGGCTGACAGGCTAGAAAAACCCCCCTGTAGGACAGGGAGGCAGCTACAGCAGTAGCGCAGCAGCAGGAGCCTTGGATCCGGGTGAAAAGTGACGCCTCTGTTCATCACCTCGACCCACCCACCCCCTTTGTTGGAGACCTCTCTAAACCCAGAATAAACAGCCTCGGGTCGGGTCGGGCTCGGATCTCTTGGCTTCTTAAGGATCCAGTTGGTATGGGTGCAGTCCAGTCAATGTGGCTGCAAAGTAGACCAAGTACTTCACTTGCCAGCAGCAGCCTTATCATCACATCCCAAGTCCCGGCTCATGCAGTTCAATTCACCCCCAGCTTCGATTTTTTTCCACGAAGGCGAACAAGATCTCTTGATTTTCTCCCCGATTGAGACTGTGTAAAGTCTTCCTCTTGCCCAAAAGCCTCTATTAAGAAACCGATGGGGGAAACACGGCAAACTGTTTGCACTGAGATGATATAGGGCTAAAAAGAACGCTGCACTTTGTAAGGACACTAAATGTAAAAGGCAGTGAATTGAGCTTTGAATAGACACGGTGATTTTTGCGTGACCCTGTATTGGATTTTGCAGTTTGATTCTACTGAACCCACACGGGGCCTCAGTAGTCCAGAAAGGGCAGAGATGACTTTCCAACATGTGGTGGATTACTGTGATCCTTTGTGGCTCGATGTGTACCATTATATGCAACAGATCGCATGCACAGTCATCACTTTCAGTAAACAACGAGAATATTTTTTACACACACACATAACTACGTAATATAAATCACTCACATGTAATTTATGTTGTGTGTGTGTTTTGTTTTTACATATAAAGGTAGGCCTGACACACAGGTCCATTTTGATGCGCAGCAAAAAGCCGGTTCTGTGGTTTTGAATCTCCTTTCAGGTATTTTCCCCCTCTCTTTATGTTTTTACGTTCGTTATTGATCAAAAGTGTTATTCGCAAAGCGCAGTTACCGTTTTAAAAATCACATAAAGATTTTTTTTTATATTCTACAATTTCTCGGAATCAAAAAAAGACATTCTGAGCTTTACACGATTAAAAAAATCATAATTTACCTGTAGTATCATAATCAATAAAAAAAACAAGCTGGTGTAAAGTACACACAAAAAATATGAATCCTATCTTTGTTAAATCACATCTTAAAAGACATTCTTGTTGGAGCATTTTGCGCTGCACCTCAGAAATATTCATCTGCACAACTTGCTTTATTTATGTTTTTTATGGGAAAAGATGACTTCTAAGTGCTTGTAACTAATTCGAAGTCCAGCCTTTTTTTCATTTTGCTGTGGAGGAAGCGGTTGTCCATTGTTCTACATGTGATTTGGCCCTCGGAGAGAAACCATACAAAAGGATTCTCTGCGCGCATAGACCTCTGCGGCCGCCAGGGCTCCGTGTGCGCGTCATTTGCAATGTGGAGACTGTTGATCAACTCACTAATTACACTTCTCTCCTCTCTCCCTCCCTCTCCGTCTCTCCTTTGCTCCCTCCCTCCCTATCGCTCTCTCTCTCTCATTCGTCCTCTCTCTCTCTGTCTCTCTACCCATTCCCAGAGTGCATATCGGGAAATAGACACACAAAGACATGCGCACTCAACTTAATCAGCCATTTTTTTAAACAGGGCTAAAACGATAATAATTAGCAGAATAAAGACATATCGGATTTTCATTTCCTTTCCTCCGTTTCCCGACCCCCGTCCACAAGAGAAACTGCGAGGCAGCCCGTCGACACGTCTTTTCACCGCCACCGGAACCAAAATAAGGGATAGCTCTCTAAATGCTTGACATTTGTGATTTTACCCCCTTTTCCCAATATAAAGTTGGAGGATTATTGTAATTTTCCCCGTTTTTCCATGTTTTTACTGTCTAATTACGCAAGACGCTGGATGTGACTGTTTTATAAAGCCAAGAGCAAAGAGAGAAGCGGAGGTGACGGTTTTGGAGGGGGAAGAAAGTAAGTTTTTCATTTCCACCTCTCCCTTTAACTTTTATTGAGTAGTTTGGGGTGTGTGTGTTAAATTTAGTGGTCGGGTATCGATTATCTATCTCGCCGGTGGATCCTGGACATCGGGGTCGTTTGGATAACAGGTGCTGGGTGTTTTTTAGTCCAGAATAAAGGCGGATATCGTGATGTTAGTGCAACTCCGGCTTCTTTGGCTACTATAAAACAAGCGACTGACAGGCTTGGAGGCGTTCTTACGCATGTGTCCGTGGCAGTACAGTACGATACCACGTCCGGACCTGCCTTTTGCAAAGTTTATACTAATGTGCAGATTGTGTGGCGGACACATGCGATGGTTGTTCCACCTTTGATACAACGGGACGGGACGAGCGCCTCCTCTGCTTTTGTGGCTTTGCAGTGCGGATATCGTGTTGCCTTTCCAGGAGTCCGATCCCACGGACATGTCCGCTTTGAGTCTAGTCGAGGTGTCCGGCTTGCTGTTTCCCTCCCCACTCAGTGACTCCTCATTTCAGGCTTCAACGATAAGATATTTCATCTGAAGTCATATTTTGGGTGCACTGCAGCGTTTAAGCCAGTTTTTCCGTACACGTCGGGAATCATGCACCTTCCAGGCATTCTCGGCCGAAGTGACACGATCAGTCTCTCGACACGATCCCCTCTCGCCGGAATAAGTGCATATCTTTCAAATTTCCGAAGTAAGGCTTCTTTTTAAAAAACGAGATGATCGGTACAGAAGTAACGCGAATTTGCTGCCGATAGTCCATACACCTTTACCTGCTGCGCTTAAAAAAGTAGTCTCACTTCACCGAGGCGTGCACAGCTGCGTCGCCCAAGAGAGCGACCGATCGCTGGGCTACCGATAGCACAGAGAGCCCCTTTTAGAGCCAGCCAACTCCGGGATCCCCTGATTTTCCTCAGCATCGGCATGTTAAGCATCAGCAAAATTACCACTCTATTTTACATTTATTGATATTAACATTTGTTTTATTTAATTTTATTTAAATCCCGCCCTTTAAAGTCTGTAAATTCCATTTCTACTGTCGGTCTCCTATACGCGTCAGTGGGCTTAGGCATTAATTTCCTCACATAAATTGTCATGTTATTTCCAAGAGATGCTGGCTGCAAGATTGTCTTTAAGTCGTATATTTGTGTTAGTTTAGATGAACTAGATTACAAAAGTGGGGATTATTAGGTGTGTTTTTACGTCTTTTTTTGGTGCTTTTTAAGTCGGTAGGTAGACTTGGCTGGGTTTGGGACGAAATGCTGGGGGTGAAGGGATGGGGGTGGGGGCAGAAGGGGGGGGGGGGGCATCGATCGCACGGGAGGAAAAAAAAAACATAAGGCTAAGGGGCCACTCTTTCTCCAGCCCGGGTACGTAACGGTGTAGTGAGTGTGTGTTGTGTGTGTGTGTGAAGATTGTATATGCTCTAAGAGAACGATGCGCCGATATAGGATAGGCGACCGTTTTATGCGATTGTCTCTATTCATACACGGCTTTCATTGCTTTTTTGGAGGGGATCGATGTTTAGAAGTCAGTGCGTATTTCTTCCGCAAATAGAGGCTTTTAATTCACTCTTTATAAACCCACTATACTTTAATATTTGTTTGGATTAATAAATGGGTACATGTTTGAAGAACGTACGCCTACGTTTTAATCCAAATAGGCCCATTAGATTTTCTGTAGAATCTCAGAGAGGAAAAAATATAACCGCCTTTGCTGCTTTAATAATATCCTTCTATTATTAATAATATTATTGTTATTATTGTTGTTATTATTATTATGTAAAATACAATTTTCAAGAATAGATCTAAGATCGTTTTTTCCGGTTCAACTATGAACACTTATGGGGGTTTTTTCTTCTTCTTCTTCTTCTTTTTTTAGAAAGGGAATATCTCCTGTCTTGTCAGACAATTTAATTGCATCTGCATAAAATCATATATTTTAAAACAAAAACATTCAGCCTCGGACCAGTAATAAAAAAAACAAAACAAAAATCATTAAAAAGTGAAATTATGAGACATGATGATCCTGTCTAATTGCAGTGAATTTCGTCAGTTAATGACGGTATTGTCTCACTCTAAAATAACAAAATCTCACTGTTATTTTTCCAGCCTTGCAAATGAGGGATTTTTTCTTCTTCTTCTTTTTTTAGGCGTGTGTTTGCAGAAACCCAGGCCTCCTTGTTTTTTTGTTTTTCTGAGCCTGGTGTCTTAGCACTATCAAAGACTGGCTGTGTATAACGCTTCGTGTTAGTTAAGCTGCTTGCAACGTTCATTTTACCCTTAGCAGGAAAAAGGACGGATAAAAGAAAAAAACACACACACATATAAAGTGTGAAAGATGGGCAGACAGCCCTGGGAGGACAATAGCTGTTGGCTTGAAAATGCAGCTTGATTATTAAAAGCTAATGCATTTTTAGTATTGCAGCGTTCATTAAGAGTGAGGATGGATGGGTGGGGGTATGGGGTGGTGGTGGGGCGGATGGGTGAGAGGCTACTGGGAGGAGGAGAGGATGGGAGACAGAAAGAGAGAGGGAGACAGGGGCTGAGTCTGTCCTATAACTCCTGGGTCTAAGACACATGCAGCTAGAAGATTGGCTCGGGCCTCTCCTAGGGGTCGACAATGTGTCATTTCCACCCGGCTAGATTGCCCTCTGCCTATCTGATATTAATGTGCAAATCAATATTTCAAGGATTAAATTTCCCTTCTTCATTTTTTATGGTTTCTACCTCAATAAGTCTCCCGTCTAATAGAGGAGGCTGGATGATTTAGAAGCCTTTGCTGCAGAAAGAGAGAAAGAAATAAAGAGGAGCTTTGCAACAAGGCTATCACTGCATTTTAATGTTCTTCTTCGTGGATCCCCCATAGGCCCTTAGTAAGGAGGGCTATATCGCTGCTTTACAGTGTAAAGACAGCCAATTTGGCTAAAAAGGCAGAAAGGGAAAATATGGGTCCGGTTGAATACTTAAGACGCTGTGGTAATCCGAGTAGCAGGTATTAGTGAAGGGGAGCTTCCAACCCCCCCACCCCACCTCCTCAAAAGAGACACACACAGAGCTACATCCAAACCTGCATTACCAGCCGTCATGGTTGAGCGAGCAGTATAGCTTACTGCACTCCGGACTGCTTTAACAATATATTTTTCTTCTTTTTCTCCTCCATTTTTCACCTTTTTCTTTCTTTTTCTTTTTTCTTTTTGCATAGAAGGCCATTGACATCCACTGGGGGAGATTTACTCTCCTGTGTAATAACATCTGGCGTATGTGTGCGATAGAAATGAATCACTCCGACACAATGACCTGCGTATGATTATTGGGGAAGGGAGGAGCGTATTACCATAGCCATAATGCTGCATCTCATTGAGAGTCAACTAAATGAGCTTGGACCCTCTGACTCCCAATAGACATTCATTAAGGGACAGTGCACACAGAGGCGTCCGTCTGCCAATAGGTGTGTGTCTGTGCATGGGTGTTTATTTAATCCTCCTTCCTGTACCATCTGGTGCACGTGTGCATGCGTGTGTGTGTGTGTGTCCGGCAGCAGCAGCACAGTATGAATTTCCCTCCACTCCGTCCACCCTGGGCCCCTAAACAGCCCCCCCAAACCCACCCATTCAGCTTTTGCAACAGCATAGTAGACTGTTTTAACATACCCTTGATAGGTAGAGTGTCAGCAATTGAAAACAAGAAAAGAAAGGGAGAAAGACACAGAGGAAGAGGCACAAAAGAACTCTAATTGTAGCACGATCGCTTGGCTTCCTCCCTGATTCACGGCCATTATGATGTGAAAAGCACAACCGCCTGTCCTCCATTATCAAAACGGCAGGCCTACACACACACACACTCACATCCATGCACGCATACTCACTGGAGGGAATCGTGCAGATTTTGTTGTCTCTCATCTATGACTCAAATAACGGTGTCATTCCAGTTACCTGCTTTCGGTGGATTCGGTGCTTAACATGGCCAGCATTTTCTTCACATGAAGGGTAAATGGTTGATTCGCCAAAGTAACAGAAATGCTCTCTGCATTTATTTAAGGTAAATATTTAGGATCCCATGCTTAAATTTGACTCTCGTGGACCAAGTTGTCTCTTTTTAGACCCTCTTCACTGCACTCCCTTTGATTTTTCATAGATTGTCTTTTATGCAACTTCTGTTATGCAACAGTTTAAAAGCCTGCCGTGTTTGATGCAAAGGGCTATTTACCAATTGCACATATGTGTGTGTGAGGGATGATGGTCTGCAAGTAGTAGCCAAGGTCTCCTGGCCCAGGGAGGCCTGTATAAGGGGTGGTGGTGGTGAGGGGGGGCAAGAAGCTAAGAAGTTCACTGCAGCTCAGCATTATGTCTCAAAGACCGGGGCTTCCTGTGTCAGCCCTGGGGCACCACCACTAACACACAATTTCTCTCTATCACACACACTGCGCGCGACGCAGAGGAGGGTTAAAGACTTGGAACGAGATCAAGCCTCTCCGTAGCTCCCGGGGAGGGTGCTTGTGAATATGCGAGTTTTAGTGTAATTAGCACTTAATTATATTAACATATGCAAATTGTCAGGCGGAGAGCTTGTACTGCCGGTGGGTATCGGCTGAGATACAAGTGAGTCTATTGTACCACCACGGCAAAAGGAAAAAAAAGAGAGCGAATAATGGGTGTGTGTAAGGCAACCAGCCAGCAGCCAGGAGCGGGCCAGCCCCCCGTGCTACCACGTAACCAGCTAGCTCATTTAGGTCTCCGGCTGGCCGCTTTGCCAAATTTCATTAGTCGCCATGACGACCTTGCTAATTGTGCTGACTAATGTCACTTGTCCCTGACCTGTCTTCAGTTGGGATGGTTGTGGATCCTTCTCCACCTCCCTCGACCCGCACCCCCACACAAAAAACCCCCCGAAAAACACGAGAGGGGTTAGAAAAGAGAAAGACAGCGAGAAAGCGAGAGGTCCGACTTTCCAGATTAAGGCAGCATACAATGACTCCTATTTACACACGTTCCGCTTCTGCGAGCATTTGCATATTCAAAAAAAATACTCTGCCATCTTTCCTTGTCTGCTCAGTGTGCGTGTTTGCATGGCAAGGTTGCGCACATGTGGAAGCAATGTGTCAGGGGGAACAACAACAGTTCATTTGTGTGTCATTCTGTGTGTCACATGTTTTAACACACACACGCACTGTGAAGTGGGCCTCGTATGGCCCTGTGTAGCAACATAGCCAAATTTGTTTTTGATTATTATACATGACTGAGATTCGGGAAAAGAAAAGCTTGAGCCAAAATATCCTGAGTGAGGAGTTGTGTCTCTCAAACTTTCGACCCTTCTTTTCATTTCTTCCAAATATCTAATTACAACACTTGTATAGACCCCCCACCCCCCCTCCCACATACACACACACACCCACCCCACCAAGGCAGCGGGACTTTATTTTATTTTAGGGGAGTAGGATGGACAAGCATTTAATGCTCTGTACTTCCCGATAGCCAAAGGTGGATAGCGATTGGGCCTAGTTGGTGCTACTAGTACTTGCATGCTAATCCTGTTTTTTGACAGGAACGTAAACTGATATAATTGCTTTTCAGAGGCAGGAACGGCGGTTTATACAAGTGTGAAAGCACGGGAAAGGGGATTAGCATTATTTTGCATAATGCTGGGCAGGCGCTGAATGGGGCATTGAACGCTTGACTGGATGACAGAGATGAAAGAGAGATGAAATGCTCTATCCCTCTCTCTCCCTCCCTCACTTACCCTCTCTCCCTCCCAGTCTAAGGCCACTACCGGTAGAGGACTGTGTTTGCTGGAGAGGACCCCCGGAAACACCAGGGCCAGTGTTTTAGGGTGTTTGTTCAGATGCCAGCAGATGGAAGTGGTCATGTGAAGCAATATGTATGATAGCAGAGGAACTGTGGAGACGGGTAAACTCCCAAAGCCTCCATGTATATACTAAACTGCATCCCTAAAGCACTGGAGTGTACAATTATGTAGTGGATGGATGTGGCTCAGGTAGCATTTACATGGACGGAAGGGAGCGGCTTTTGTGGATCAAATGAAACTACACCGCTCTTACATTTTCCTTTATTGAGATGTTTGCTAAGGATTTGATCGGATATCATCTGGGCAGAGGAAACTGTGAAATCTCGAGGCAGGTGTGTTTCATGTGAACTCCTGTCTGTGGGAGTTCTGGTGGTAGGAAGGAGCGTAAGGGTGGGGACGCGGCTCAAAAGTGCCACAGTGGCCCCCGTATGAGCAAATTCAACTTCTTTAAAAGTCATTTATGATCAACCGTCATCATTGCTATTGCATCTGGCGTATGGAAATGATCCAGGAGCTGAGGGAGGGGCTTGAGGTTGGGTGGTGGAAAACATGAACGGCACAAAAGCCGGTGTGGCCTGTTTTTGTTGTCTCTCATTGGACAGGATCCTCTTTCTTTGACCTTTTGCACGCCTTCCCTCGCCTTTCATATGGTAATTCTGGCCAGACCCAAGGAGGAAACGTTGCCGGAGCTGAGTGGAGGAGGACAAAGACTCCCTCTCTTTTTCTCTGCCTCCTTTCCACGCTATATCTCCTCTTTTCTTGCCTCTTCCCCTCTCAAGCAACTTGACAGACTTTGGCATGAAAGGAAGTGAGTGGATAGTGGTTGAGAAAGGTGGGGATGGGATTCTCGCTGTGACCCGCGTGTGTGCTGCAGTGATCCTTGGTTATGTGTGTGTGGAGTTTTATTTTTGAGTGGTCCTTGTAATGTGTCTTGCGGATCTGTAATCGTTTGAGCCACGCCGCTGGCGTAGTGTCACAGCACAGGCCGAGTCAGGCGAAGAGTGATTTGTTGTGTTTCTAGTGTAGCTAGCCGAGTTATCACGGTGTCTGTATTTCTACCTTTCTTTCTCAGCTCTGCCGACTTTATCGTCTAACAACCAGTAAAAGTGCTGTCTCTGGCGGGGTAAAAGGATACTAATATAGTTACTACAACCCTCCCCTAACATAATACTCCACTGCACCACTGTTGAGCATGACGTGGTTTCAAGGCTCCTTTGGCTCTGTTATGGGAAGGGGGCATGTTATCTGTAGGAAATGTAATTTTTGTCCTCATTGAAATCGTTCATTATTGAGCGCGGTTATCTAAATGTTTTTGTTGCTGTTGGTCCAGCGCCAGTGAGGATTGCGTTACCCTCTCTCTCACTCTCTCTCTCCCTCTCTCCCTCTCACGTCCCTATGTCTGTCTCTCCCCCCTCTCATCTCGCCAAGCCTTCATCAGTCTCTTAAGGGAAAATAGAAAGAGGGGGATTTTTCTCTTCCCTCTGTGCTCCGTCCCGTTCTCAGGCTCTCCTGCCTATTTTGCATCAGCCATCTCATACAGGATATTAACCATGGAAAAACATGGGTCTGGGTATTTCATTTAGAATAATATGTTTACTCTTTTCATTTCAAAGTGGAAGCAGGGAGAGCTCGTAGGGTGTGGAAAGAACAATCGGGGCCATATGTTTAAGAACTCTCTGTGTTTGATCTGAGGTCCTGCGGGCCCTGGGGGTGGCTGAGATTCTCAGGTCTCGGTCAAATGAAATGCACTGATGAAAAAGACAAGGCTTCTCTTGTGCTCCTCCTGTGTCCTATATTGTATCTCGCCGATTGCTTTCTCTGTGTATCTCCGTTGGCATCTCGGCCTCACGTTTCCGGTTGTTTTCCGTCTCATCTGTCATTCGCACCTCTTGACGTCCTGTTGCTTATTGCGGCACATCTCTGATAGTACTTACGTTATTTCTGCACATTGGTGGAGATTTGAAGCTGCAGTTACCTTTCAGGGCTGTGACATTGTTTGTCCTCTGCACTCCTTGATGCAGTCACTGTGAAGGACACTTGCTCAGCCCTTCAGGTCCACGCGAGTACCTTACAGTCCTCATCTTACATATTCAACGGAGCATTCAGCAGCCTTTTATTTTAGAAAGGTCTGTCCCTCTTCCACTCTGCAAAAGAAAATAATGTAGAGCACAAAAGGTTATATGCCACATTTTATCGATTGCTCTCAAAAGTATTTTCAGAGCTTTAAAAGCTGGCAAGATAAAAGAAAAAATTTAAAAAAGAAACCGCAAATACTGCTTCCAAATAGAAGTAAAATAAGAAGCTCCGGGTTAAGAGGGGGGGAAAAAGTTGACGAATGACTAAGTTTCTCCAGGTTTGAGAAAAGACACACCACAATAGCACGAGACGTCTCATGACAAATGATACATTCTCTTCCTTGTCGGCAAAAGACAAAGGCAAGGATTGAAAAGGCAGGCAGCGCAGTCACAAGATATGTGCACATTAATAGAGCTTACGGAGAGATAGATAAATAAGAACACACACACGTACTGTATTCAGTGAAATGATCAAATACACTTACATGAGTAAATATATATATATGTAAATATAAATGCATTGCAACACCTTTACTTTCTTCACAGCATTACATACACAGCTGGTATGTGTGTCAACAGCCGCCTGTGCCTGTGGATTCATGTGCATCGCAGGTGTGTCGTTTGGTGTTCCTGAAGGCAACATGATGCGGATATCAAGGGCATTGGCAAGGCTCGTCGGGGAATAAGTGGCTGATTAATTATGCATGACTTGTGCTCTTAAACAAACAGTGTAATAAGAGATTAAAACGACTTCACCAAAAGAGTTTGACTCGAATTGCACAGAGACGGTAACTATTACTATTAAAATCTTGTGCGCACAACTTTAAAAACGCACTAAAATGCAGTTAAAAGTTAGTGTGACCGCATAGAAGTAAAAAACATAATTTACTCGTGGTGTTTTATCAAATCAAGAGAAATATAAATAATATTTTTTTCTTCTCTCTGTGCTGAAATATTTAATGCACCTGCATTAAATATGAATAGCTGTGTCTGGTTATCTGCAGGATTATATTAAAAGTCGCTTTAAAAAATCAGAATGGAGATCTTTCCTTTTTCTAGTGTAGGTCTCAGTCTGATCTAATACAAGCAAGCAAGCGTGTGTCTGTAACTCCCTGATGAGACTTCAGCCAACACTATCCCTCTCAAACCTTGCTGCTCCTTCTTCTTCTTCTTCTACCCTTTTTTCTGGCCTGGCACCAGCTGTGGAATAATCCTTAATTATTTGCTTTTAGAAAGAAAAAAAAAGGTAAACCCCCCCTTTCCTGTGACAGAAAAGAAGAAGAGCAGAGCAGGCACTGGAATGTTCTTGTATATGAAATTGTAGGTAACAGGGCTAGTTTTGTCAGCGGTTTCACTGATGTATCAGCTCCCTGCACCTAGACTAAATAGAGGGGGGAGCTTTGCCTCGTTTCATCCCAGCTTAGATGAGCAGATATAGCTAGGCTTTTGGAGGAACCCTTAAAAAAGCAAAGTATGCTGAAGAATGGACCTCTTCCTTAACACAATACCTAAACATGCGTCATGATGTGGTGATGGATGGTTCGGCGGTCTGTTGAGGTTCTTGGAGACGCTCGCCCCTTTTTTTTTTCCTCTTTTTTTTTGTGAATTGAAGGGCAGAAATGTTCTTGAAGGCTTTAGTTCCGGGTGATTTTTTTGCACTTAGTAGGATGTGTTACAAATGATTTTTAAAAAAAGTTACATGTGTTTAGATGTGGTTTTGCTCCGCAGTAAGCACAATCTCTGTGTGTTTAAGAGACTGAAAAAGGAGAGGATGCTGACTGTGGTCTTCAGCTGTCTTGTCACTCCATGGTCTCCCCGGTTGTGACATAAAGGGCGATTTACAAGCACACACACACAGATACACACACATATATAAGCATGAATAGACACATGCTATCACATGTGAGGCTTAAATAGGATTTTGTGTAAGTTATATCTAACAGCAGTTATTTCCTAGAGCGAACAGTAAGGTAATGGGTCCATTTTATCTCGGTTCCCTCTCAGCGGGCTGGCCCTAGATTTGTGTGACATGGTGTTTATTTGATAAAGGAATATTGCTGCGTTAATCTAAAACCATGCTAATTACATCTGACAGTTGTTTGTTTGTAGTAAAATCCAATTAAAATGTACACTTTTCAACTCCATTGCTCATTTTTTTTCTTCCTCTCCTCCCCCATTCTCTTTCTTCCCTCCTACAGTAACCAGAAAAAAGAGCCTATGATGGCATAAATAACAACTGTGCTTTCCTTGTGGTTTTTGTGAGAAGAGGGCAAACTCACAACAGCTGTCAGAAAAAGGGGGTTTGTTTAAAAAGCAAATGGCTTTGGTCTAAAGTTCATTTGAAGACCTCTCTAATTAAATAGAGAGCCGAACGCTTAAGTTAATTAGTAATTCACTGGGTCCAGAAATTAGACCTGTCATGAGCATTTAAGTTCTTGGAAAGCCAAAAGGTATGTGTGTATTGTGTTTTTATGTTTTGTTGCCCCCCTCCAAATCCCCTCTGCCTGCTCCCGTATCTGTACACGAGCGTGCCTAAATGTGCGTTCATTTGGGCTTTTCCGAATGCAAAGCATTTCTCCTGTTGGAACACTCAACACATTAATGGGCTTTTTGTGGCGTGTCAGAGAAGTGCTCAAGAGATGTTTAAGTGAGGGGCACATAGCTTGTGGCGTCAGTCGGGATACCTGCCCTATGATTATGTTTATGAAGATAATAACAGGGCTAGGGTCCCGCCGAGTACTGTCTTTAGAAAACAGTAGGGGGTTGAACTTTAAACTTTACTGTTACCCCTGGAAAAAGAACAGGAGAAGATGTGGTCTCCGCGCCTGGGAAACCTCCGTACAGTTCAGAAGGTGTCTTTACTCTTAACAGCAAAAACAGATCTCTTCTCTTCTCTTCTCTTCTCTTCTCTTCTCTTCTCTTCTCTTCTCTTCTCTTCTCTTCTCTTCTCTTCTCTTCTCTTCTCTTCTCTTCTCTTCTCTTCTCTTCTCTTCTCTTGTAATTGGACAGATAACCACAGGACGAGCAAACATAAATCAGCTGACTTTGACACACTGGAGAAACAAGCTGCCCCTACCTGTTGTGTCGTAATAGAGTGATAACTAAAGACAGCAGCTAACATATATTTATGTACTATCCTGTAACTAACTGTGCTGCCTGCATGCTTTTGGTCACTTGATCCTGATAGACATCTTTTACCAAATAGGGCCACATTTGTGACATTTTTGCTCTCCTAACAAGGAATACATTTTTGGCAACAAGTAGCCAGAGTTGGTGCATTAGCTTGTAAAGTTTAATAATAGCTTTCAGCAGGATCTAGTGCGTTTCACGACAAAATTCAGTGTAAGAAAAGTGCCTTTTCCCCCTCATTTTAAACTGCTGTGCCAAAGATTCACATAATTTAAATAACAAGTCGTAAAGTTATGTTATTTTGAGACTTAAAAATATTACGCATACAAGTCGGTAAATGTGTTTTGCACTTATCATAGCATAAAATGAGCAGAGAATCAGAGGGTCATGGTAGTTAATACAGTATAACCAGTTGTTTATATTTGCCAGGTGGATATGAAATGCCTGCGTCAGAGACTGCTCTCTGTGTCTGTCTGTGAGTGTGTGCTATCCTTGACTGACGTGGACAGTGTTTGCTTAACCTCTTCTGCGCTGCGCTGCCACGGCCTTGTCAATTTAAGTGTGTGTGTGTGTGTGTGTGTGTGTGTGTGTGTGTGTGTGTGTGTGTGTGTTTCTGGGAGTGAGAGGGAGTCCAGCAATGGCAGCTTTCATTTTTCATGTTCCCAGCAGTATTTTTTCTAAACAAACCTGCTGAGAAGCAGAGTGAGAGATAGAGGGGTTTGAATCAACACAAATGAGTGATATTTGCAATTTGTTTTTTTCCCTGGACTGGTATATAATTGTGTGTCCACACACACACCCCGAGAGAAAACATGCATTTAAGAGATTTTTTTCAGGATTTGTATTTAGCGGGATTATTAATTTCACTTGGCAAATAATCCCACCCTGCCACCCCTTTCACTTTACAGTGTCACTGCAGAGAGGTGTGCGCATGGTCTCATGCTTTTGCCTCATCTGAAAGATAAGGCTGTGATTTATGTAACAGCTAAGCCCTTTCATATTGTGTATGTTGTACCTTACAAGAGCATGATGAGCAGGCTAGATTAATATTTATTTAGCACAGGCAAATCAAGGATTAAGCAGTCATCATTTTAGCTCTAATCCATGTCTCTGGTGAGATGCAGAGACAAAGAGAGGCAGATTACCAAACTCATAACGGCGCAAAACAACAATTAGTTGGCGACTTGCTTTCCTCGGTTGTGTAGGAAAAGCAGTTGACAATAGATTTGCAAACATGCGCAGAAGCAATAATGCACACACGCAAGCGTGCGCGCATACAAAAGTTGCGTTTTGCTCCGTCATCGCTTGGTTTCTTAATCTATTGTTGTATGCCTCTTCCTGGCTTTTAACTTCTCATTTTCACCCTCCCTCTCTCTTCAAAAGAATCCCTCATTGAAATTAGCAGTGGTTTGTCTGATTCACTCATCTGACGTAAATGTGTCTCATGATCTTTCCACTGTCCGAACACAGATGCAGACACACTCACACAGCTCTCAGATACACACAGACTGACACACATGCATGAGCAATGAATACTTCTTTCTTAGCTCCAACCACGTGGGACAGTGACAGTTTGCGTAAACTGTGCAAGTGTGTGCGTGCTCGCGCGTGCGTGCGTGTGTGTGTTACAAATTACTTGGAAGTCTGTAAATAAAATGACATTCTTTGCTAATTGAGTTAAACTGCTTTTCTGGAGATGTGGCAAAAAGATGAAAGCTCCCTGTGTATTTTATGTGCTTCCATGCTACAAATCTGCTTGCGTGCCGGTGCGAGTGTGTTGGAAATCAGAATCAGAATCAGAATACTTTAATGATCCCTGGGGGAAATTATTTTTTGTTACAGTGCTCCATTTTAAACCAACATGGAGATCTGTGTGACCCTCCAAGGAAACGCCTCCCTAGATCATCACTAAACCGCTGCCACACCAGCCGTCCTGGCTAATGCTCACCACAGTATCAGACTCTATCACATCTTACAGACGTGCTCAGTGTCAACTGCTGTCATCTGTGAAGAGAACGTGGTGCCAGTGGTAGACCTCCCAAGTTTAGAGGCCATTTTGGCAATGCTCCTCCTGTTAACTAGTTTGTTAACTAGTTTGTTCTGAGGGCTCTTAGGTGCTTAGCGATGGGGATACTGCACAAGGTTTGGCTACTTCTGTCCTCAAGCCTAAATATGCAAAAGTTAGCCCCACAAAACAGCTAATCAAGAGCAGGAGCTGGACTTTAAGAAAGCAAAAGGAAAAACACTGTCTGTCTGTCTGTGTGTGTGTATATGTTTGTGTGTGCGTGTTATCTGTAGGGGGCACCCCTAACATAAGGAGCAACAACAAGTAACAGCGAAGGGGCCAAAAAAGAGCATTGGAGAGCTGCTGCAGTGGGGTTTGGTAGGGTGGGGGTGTGGGGGTGGAGTGGTGTGGAAGGGGTGGGGGGTCCAAACCAGATGTGAGGGTGATTGAGAGAACATAAAAAAAGAGAGATAAATAAAAAGAATGAACAGACAAGTCGTGCTGTGATAGAGAAAGACCGGGTGAAGCACACAGAGAAGGAGAATGCCATCCTCAGTTCCCCTTTGCCCTCCTTCCTCTCTCTCACCCAGCCTCTGAATGTTAATGGCTTTCATGCCCCCCCCTCGCCTCCTCCCATACGCACACACATATATCCCTCCCCATGGACACTAGCGCATTGTTTGCGGCAGTGCTTCTATTC
This sequence comes from Aulonocara sp. 'chitande type north' Nkhata Bay, assembly GCF_057382095.1. Taxonomy (NCBI): domain Eukaryota; kingdom Metazoa; phylum Chordata; class Actinopteri; order Cichliformes; family Cichlidae; genus Aulonocara; species Aulonocara sp. 'chitande type north' Nkhata Bay. Next base: position 14,375,761 of record NC_141352.1, read on the forward strand.
TTTCAAACTTAATTACCTTCTTGCCTTTTGTGGCGTCAGGGGCTGGAAGTTTTGCTCCTTGGCAGTGGAGGTCGTCACACATTCTTCGTCAGTGCATTCCCTTAATCTGGCAAGTGAAGGGGTGGGGGGGGGGGATTTTTTGGGGTGGTGTATATAGTTTGGAGTGTGTGTGTGTGTGTGTGTGTGTGTGTGTGTGTGTGTGTGGGGTGGGGGGGGGTCAGACAGAAAAAAAATCAGAGGAAGTCCTGAGAATGAAGCTTCTACCAGCGTGTGCACTTCTGAAGTGATTTTAGTACCTCAGTGTGCACGTGCACGCATGTGTACACGGTGATAATAGTCAGGACATAGGCTGCCCTTTGTTTGTGCGGTTCATTTCCAATCAACCCTAATTAACTAGAGAGTGTTTCCAGATTGCCAGAAAAAGAAAAATCCCCACTTTTTTTTCACTCCCCTCGGTCTTTGCTGTTTGGAGTTTGAGCAAAAAGGGAGAGAAAAAAGAAGAAGTGGAGGCATTAGCTATGTAGATTGCCTCGCCTTTGATGCTGGAAAAAAATCTTTAGCAAGGGCAGTAAGTGGTGACTGCGACCCAGCAGTGTCTGACTGTTTATTTTCATGTTTCAGTTTGAGTTAAGTTTGAAATATTGCCTCTTCAAAGGTGTTAGACTTGTGCATATATTTAGACTGGACCGTGTAAGCCCAAAGTCTGTTTGTAAGAATGCAAAATCCTGTCAAAGTTGTCTTATATCCGTTAAACCTTGTCTCCAACAGGCTGCAGATAAACACGCTGACCCAGGATGCACATGCAGCACAAACTTCTAAAGTGAAATGTATTTAACTGTGCTCGAAAATCAATGAGAAATCCAAGTCTTTGGAGGTTGCCTCTAAGCAGCGACTAGAGGAACAGACGTTAGAATAGAGGCTGGTGTAATCTGACCCTAAATCAGATTTTAGAAGCCATCCGTGACTTGCTGGAAGAGAGGAAAAAGACAAACACGGCCCCTGGGTTTGCTATTTTTCCCACCTGGTCAACATTTTGTTTTTGCATAGCACTCTGTATGCTGTTTGCTTCCTGTTAAATTCTCATTTTGAGTTTTTCTTTTTTCTTTTTTTTTTTCCACAGTGTTAGCCAGATATGTTTTCTCTAACAATGAAATTTCAGGTAAGGGCCTGAGGAGGAGTTGGGTGTATTGTTACCTGAGCAACCAATGAGACCAATTTACTTGTCATCAACCTGAGGGATAGATCCTGCATACCTGCTCTGCAAAAAGAACGAAAGAACAAAAAAAAAGACCACTTCTGTCCTCTACGTTTCACCTTGTTATACTCCTTCTTTCCCCTCCTCTAAACCTTCTTGTCTGTTCTTTTTCCCTCCACCTACAAATCCAAGATCATTGATCATGTGAGACGTAATTTTGATTTTGATTTGCCAAAAGGCATTTTTTTGCAGACTAGGTAATTTGTCGAACAAGATTCCTGTGCTAAATGGAGTGGCGCTTTAGGTGTCTGGGCCTTGCCTTGCAATAATGATAAGGTGTCTTTTGGTAATGAAGGCCTTTGCTCACGAGGGAGACACAGGCAAGAGGACAAGCAGACAGGAATGGGTGTGGAGGAGTGGAGGGGGGGGGGGGCATCATCAGGGAGATCTACTGCATCCAGTGTCTAATATTACACCCCCAGGCAACAAACAGTGGCTGCATGAAAACCCTTTGTGAGGTTAAGAAGTAAAGGAGACCAAAAAAAAAAAGAAGCCATCGCCTGCTTATCCCTTTACAATTTTCTCACTGTGTCCTTTAAGACTTTAAACAGAGAGCATTAGTCCCTATTCTGTGATTGTGTGCATATGTGCGTAGTGTGTTTGTGCATACGTGCATCAGTGCTCTTTGATGGCTGCCGAGGCCACTCTTCTATTGTGAGGAAGGAGATAATTCCCCTCCTCCTTCATCCACTTCGTTTTCCATCCCTCCGTTTCTGCATGGCAACAAATAAACAGGTCTAATTAGACCAGAGTAGGCCTATTCATGGCACTGACAGTGGGAGATGGATGCAGGGGCTTTCACAGCGTCTTTCCCCTTTGTCTTTGGCTAACGCTTGGTGACATTTGATTGAAGATTTGGTGTTGGACCGAGGGGCCACATGCCGGGGGAGAGCGACGACCTTCTAGAAGACCTCAAGGAATGGATACCTAGCAATAGTCTCATGCTGTCTCCTGACTTTGTCGGTGGGATTGTCTTAAAGAATAAGCGTGAATTTCAATTCGACAGTCATCAGGCCCCGCTCAGATGTGCCCCCAAACAGCCTGACAAAAAGAGAGAAAAAGCTCCATTTTAGAACTTGGATGGCCACATCACAAAGCACAGGTCTGTCTAATTTCAGTGTTTACAAATGCTGTAAATAGCCACCACAGTATTAACAGCACTGTCTGCCACTGCATTAAAATGTCAGACACTTAGTGATGAAGAATTTGAACCTAGCAGATCCCTGTGTAAACAAAGACGGCAGTGTGGCGACATTACAATTACAGGTTTGTCATTGAACAGGCAGCAGCTCCGGTTAATGCCTGATACTCTGACAGGAGGACAAAAACAGGAGGAGACTGTGACATCACCAGCACCCGAGGGCCTCCGGTCTGAACTGTGGACATGTTGTAACACTTCTACTAATATCAGCTGATTTATTGCAACTTTTCGTATATGTACACTACATTGATACTCATAATGTCCCCATTGAAACTTCTTTAACTAGAAGCACTAAACTTGAGTTTATTATCACTCAAGTGTGATAGAAATTGTTTGTTTTTCCAGAAGTCCTTTGGTTCATAGTGCCTCTCTGCCTCTCAGGGAGCTACTGAAAGCAGCTGGAAGGGGTAGGGGAGAGAGAGCCAAGGGGAGGGGGAGAAAAACAATAGGCCGAGGAGTCTCTTAGCCCCTTTCACCCATCAGACCTAGCGGTGTCCAAAGCAGGCATTCCTGGGCTATTATTTGCCTCTCACTGGATCTGATCTGCCACTTTAATTACCTTAGCGTACGTGGGTGTATTTGTGTGTGGGTGTGCGTCTGTGTCCGTGTGCATACGTGTGAAAGCAAGGGGACATGCTTAATTAAAAAAACAGAGGAAGGAGCAGCTCAGGCCATCTCTTTTGTTCTTCCGTTAAAAGAAGGGAACTGTTTCTGCACTCTGGAAAAACCTGGGCTTTAACACTGTTTTCTCTCTTTCCCGTGTATCTGCGTATCGCTCTGTCACAGATGCACAAATGAAAGTAGTCTGGTTGGTTAGCAGTGCAGAGGAAGCCAGTGGGGGACAGAAAGAGGAATGTTTCTTAGCTAGTAGTAATATGATATGCCTTTAAAAAAAGAAAAAGAAAGAAAGAACGAAAAAGCAGAAGCGGGCACTGCTGCCGTGAAAGGTGTGAAACCTTGGGAGTGGAGCAAAACAAAAAAGGAGCGAGGACAGAGAGTGATCACGAGTTATTATATAGATCCTCGGGCTGTGAAGGTTTTGGCATTCAAAATGTTACTTTAAGCTTAGAGAGGTACAAGAGGAAAATATTGGATTCCCTTGACAGTTAGACCAGACATCTCATTACTTCTCTGTCCAGCTATGCTAAATTAACACATGCTGAAGGGATCAGGAAGACTTCAAATGCTTACACCAGACTGTCTTGCATCATATTGCCTTTTCACAAGCGCTTGCAGGATAAATTAAAAGCCAAGACGTTAGCATTTCACTAAAGATCAGGCATCCACTGTTTTGAAAGCAGCTCCTCTTTTGAGTCCCCACACGAGGCCAAATTATTGAGAGACACCAATACTCAGGGGTTAGTGCAGTCGCAAACACTACGTTCACTTTCTTTCCCACCACACTACTGCCAAGCAAACAACTTGCGCTTATTTCGCTCTAAGTGCATTAAGCAGCAGTCTTCTTTGTCAGTTTTCTGTAGGTGGCAAAATTAATGGGATCAATTAGAATCACTACCATTAAAAAATGGACAGTTATGTTATTGTTGGCAGGCAGTACACATGTAAACAGCTGCTAACCTTTTCACCTATGCCAGTGCCAAGTGCTTATCCATAAGACATAATTCCATACTTAAGGAGATGCATAATTCATAAACTGCAGTGTTTTATGTCCGAGCTACAATTCAAAGGGGGTAAGTCACCAACGAAATGACACCACTGACAAGTAGTAAATCCTGCCGTATGTGTCACATTTACTCTCAAACCCGCTACTTCTGAACAGCTTTGCCCTCAATTACGGTTAACACAAGAGTGTATGTGTTTAACTGCAGGAACATGCACAGTGTGCTGTTTTGGCAATATGTGATAATAATGGATGGTAGAAAGCGGGATAAGCTGTCATTTAAGTGGATGTATTAAAGCCATTATTTGTATATAATTGTTTCCGTCCTGCCAGCTCAATTTTGTTTTATTATTCCGTCACATAAGTAGCTCGGCTATGTCTAAAATTAACACAAAAGTTGGGGGAGAAAATGACTCAGTGTGAGTGTAAATAGCTTGAGTTCTTGTGGCATGACAGACATTTGGTCAGTTTTATCCCCTTGCTTGGTTGTAGCTAATTTAGCTGATGATCATCTCCAAGATTGGTGTCTTCAGCGAAACATCCCAAACAAAAAACACACATTATGTTTTTTGCAGGGTTTTTGTAATTAAACATTCATAAGTATCTCATGTAGGTTTTTCAAGAGAGATAAATTGTTAGCATCTTGCAAGAAACCTTGAAAATATATATATTTTTAAGTTTGCTCTGAAACTTTTAGTGCAAACTCTTGTGCTGGGAGATGATTTTGTCATGCACATGCCACACATCTACCTCCATCCTCTTGCCACATTATCACGCTGAACTGATAAGCACTGAAAATTCATTTTCTGCTCCTTGTGAATTTTTTTTCTTCTTTAATCTCACAAATAGAGAGATACAAAGTGAGAGGCAGAGAGAGAAAACATCATTTCTCTCTTTTAATCTATCACTAGTCCCCATGGAATCATCTCTGGGATATGTCAGATTAGACCTGATTATAGCGCGTGCACACACATGCAACCACAACCGCACTCACACACATGTTTGATTTCATTCCTCACGCTTTTACTGTCCCTCCCACTGGCTTTGTTTAGCCCTGGATTGTTGCGGATTAATCCTCTAATTGCTTTGTAGCTTTATTGTTAGGGAGAGGCAGTGTAGGAAAATAGAGGGAGAATTAAACAGCAGGTGGATTGGGTTAAAGGTTAACATGGCTCTTCAAAGCTTTCTTTTAATGCTAGCTCATTTACACGCAAGCATCTGAAAAGACCTGGTACTGTATCAAGTGAAAAGACACTGGCATCCACAACTAGTTCCCATTTGTTGCATTTAGCTGAGCAACAAAGTAGGTTCCTTTAAGCTGCAGTGGTTTTCCTTTTCTCCCCTTTATGTTTTTTCTCTCAGTTTGTTCTTCTATTTCTCCTCAGGTGATAACAAATTATGCCTGTGATTACAAAATGAAGCGACTGTGGCATGTTATGGGTGTTTGTGGGATTAAGAGGCTTTCTCGGCATTGTGTGGGGGTTTGTTGGAGCCCTCGAATTTGTGCCTTGTTGTGAAACACCAAAGGTTTTAGGTAGTGAGGGGTTGAGAGATGGGCAGCCACCCAGGATTGATAACATCTCACTGGAATTCTAAACACCATTCCTCTTGGAAGCTTGTTCTGCTTTTTTTTCTCTTACTATCGCTGTTTTTTTCTCCGTGTTGCATTAAATGACAAGTGAAGATTATATTTTTTAAATTCTTGATTTTTCTTACAGTGCTATACAGTGCTCCACCATTCCTCATGGCACAGACACACTCTTGGTTCTACTGTCCAAACAAAGCCTACCACATAATTTCAGGGCATTACTAGCTTAATAGTTGCTGCCCAATTAGAAACTCCGGATTTGTAAGAGTATGCCAAGACTTATTTTCCAATGACTAAGAACCTCTATAATTCACATTATTTCTCATAATGCAACACGCTAACTTGATGGGTCATTACCTCTGTTTGTTAGTTGTTGTGCTCACATATGTGGTTTTAAGAAAGTAAAAGAGAAAGAACGAATCCAAGGCCAGTTCATGGCCATATGAAGAAATAATCTTTAAACACAGAAGAGTCCACTAATCAGATGATCAGGTTATTTCTTTAAACTTTCCAGCTGCCAACTGCTGTGCAGCTGCTTTGTTCATAAATCCACTTAATATTGGATTTTTGGAGTGCCATTTGAACAGTATAGTATATATGGTTTGTACTAGACTGCCATATAGGAGGTGTTTTCATCAGTGGGACTTAAAGTTGTTCTTGGTTATTTTGTTGTAGAAAACTCAAAAGCTCTGAATTTTGTTAAAATGGGTTAATTTAAAAACCTTTAGAGAAATCCATCACATATTTAGCACTTGGTTTAAGTCATGTCTTAAATTGACTTTTAAAGGAGTTACCAGTGATTTGGAAATTGCCTATTAAGTCTACTGTTGAATAGTATTTGGTAAATCTCTGATGTTCTTTCTTGATTTCTGTCGTTCTCCAACTCAGGTCCCTGTTGGGCTGGATGAGATGAGATCCCTATGTAGTGGTCGTCATGGCAACTTGTGACTCTCCCCCTATGGTGTCATCACGGCAGCAGGAACATGGTGGCCAGAGGCTGGATGCGGCTGCTGAGGACAACTCCGTCATCGCCATGGAGACCAGTGTCGCCAACAGCACCAATGCCAACAACAACCAATCGTCACCTGCTGCCATTGGAGAGCCAGAGAATGGCCTTGGAGAATCCGTTGTGAGTCCGCTGAGGTCCACTACTACCCCCACCACTGTCAGTGCAACCACCGACCCTGTAACTGAGCAGAGTCGAAGAGAAAGCTTTACTACCGGTAACAAAGGGAGTGTTACCGGAACTTTACCAGGAGGAGGAGGAGGAGCAGCTTTGGGTTCGGACTGTTCTGCCCCTGCCACATCCCCCGTGGCACCGGCAAAGGAGATCCCCTGCAACGAATGTTCTAATTCCTTCTCCAGTTTACAAAAATACATGGAGCACCACTGCCCCAATGCCCGCCTGCCTACCACTGGAGGTCACGAGGAGGGTGAGGAGGTTGAAGGGATGATAGGGGACGAGAGCGAGGATGAAGGAGACCGTGAGGTGGGTGCTGCAGAAGTGGGGGAAATGAACAGCGAGATGGAGATGGAAGAGGATAGTGATGTGGAGAACCTGTGCGGCGAGATCATCTACCAGCCCGATGGCTCTGCCTTCATCCTGGAGGACTCCAAAGAGCAGCGTGGCAACCAGGGGGAGCTCTCTGGGGCTCTCCAATTCAGGGGCCTGCTGTCCCCCCAGACCTTCCCGAATACCCAGGTCAGCAGTGGTCAAAGTGGCCTGAGCCCAGGGGGGGAACGGTTGGAGCAGCCCGCTGCACCCATGTCCTTCTACCCCCAGATCATAAACACCTTCCACATTGCCTCACCCTTTGGGAGTAAATCCCTAGCGGCTGACCACCCCTCCTTCCCAAATACCTCAGCTGGAGGGCTGGCAGGCGCTGGTCCTGTGTTGCACAGTTTCCGTGTGTATGACCTCCGCCATAAGACCGACAAAGACTATCTAAAGGCGGATGGTGCAGCCAAAAACTCCTGTGTGTCCAAAGATGTCCCCAACAATGTGGACTTGTCCAAGTTTGAGGGCTGTGTGGCGGATGGGCGGCGGAAGCCTGTACTGATGTGTTTCCTGTGCAAGTTGTCTTTTGGCTACAGCCGTTCCTTCGTGACACATGCTGTCCATGACCACCGCATGACCCTGAATGAGCAGGAGCAGAAGCTGCTGAGCAACAAGCACATCTCTGCCATCATTCAGGGCATCGGCAAGGACAAAGAACCTCTTATAAGCTTTCTGGAACCAAAAAAAACCCCAAACTCTGTGCTACCCCACTTTCCCTCACCTGCCAACTTCCTAGGGCCAGACACGGGGCTCCGCGGCTTGTGGAATGCTTTCCACAGTAGTGGGGAGAATGCAGATTCCCTTCAGGCAGGTTTTGCCTTCCTAAAGGGCAGTGCCAGCAGCTCCTCTACTGACCAAACCCCCAGATCCCAAAGCATGCCAAAGGCTGAGACCAACCCAAACCTCGGGGGAGGGGCTGGTGCCCACAGAACCCCCAGCGGGAGTTCTGCTGCTGCTACCACTGGTGGCAGCCTGGAAGGGCGGAACTCTGATCGTGACCGCAAAGGCCACATTAGGGACACTTGCACTTTGCAACCCAATGGGCCAGATCTGAGCCAGTACCCGCCCATTAAGCGGGAGCCCGGTACGGTGGGAGGAGAAAGTCCAGAGCAGGATGAGGATGCTTATTCCAGTGGTGGTGGAGCGGATATGGAGGCAGAAGAGGAGGAGGAACAGGTCATGACGATGACAGGCCAGCGGGCCGACAGCACCAGTAGCAAAGATTTCCCTCTCTTAAACCAAAGTATTTCCCCCCTTTCCAACAGTGTGCTAAAGTTGAATAATGACAGTAAAGGCCCTGCATCCACTTCCCTTTCCTCCTTACCTGTTAGTGAGAAGCTGGAGATGGAGAAGAGCCGTTTGTCCACTGCCCTGGCAGCTGCCAGAGAGCGGGAGAGCAGCAGTGACTCAACCAATGAAGGCCTGGCAGGACGGGATGGCTTATCACCATCCTCAAACCCCCTTGACATGATGACGTTGCGCAGAGATGATGAGAGTCCTGGACCTCTGCATCAACACACAGGAAACCCAAGTACACCTGGAACTCCAGGGACTCCTGGAACCCCAGGCCCTGGTGAAGGGTCACCAGGTAGCGGAGTAGAGTGCCCCAAGTGTGACACGGTCTTGGGATCCTCACGATCTCTGGGAGGGCATATGACAATGATGCATTCAAGGAACTCCTGCAAGACGCTGAAGTGTCCCAAGTGTAACTGGCACTACAAGTACCAGCAGACACTGGACGCTCACATGAAGGAGAAACATCCAGAGTCAGGTGGATCGTGTGTGTACTGCCGCACAGGACAGGCTCACCCTCGTTTAGCCAGAGGAGAAAGCTATACCTGTGGATACAAGCCTTTCCGTTGTGAGGTCTGTCCATCTTATGTTTCATGTCTGTGGAGTTCCATTTCCCTCTTTTTTTTTAATTTTGTGAAATTGTCAAATAAGGAGCGTTTCGCTTATGGTTTGTTTTTGTTTTTTGCGTGGATTATAATATAATATTATATTTTATTTTTGATTTACCCAAAATTCCAAAAAGTTTGGAATTAAAAAGGGAAAAGAGGCAGTTGGATGTTATTTTCTCTTTTCTTCAACATACATTGTAGCTTTAAGGATACATTTTGAATTATAGTGCTGAACAACAAATCAAAAAACAACTATTATTTGTCATTGATGTATTTAATGTTTATCATACATCATTACTATTATTAATATTAATTCCCAATGTTTGTTTCTCTTATAGGTATGCAACTACTCAACCACCACCAAAGGCAACCTAAGCATCCACATGCAGTCAGACAAGCATCTGAACAACGTGCAAACACTCCAGAATGGTGGAAGTGAAGCACAGTACAACCACAACCATGCCAACCCTGTGCCCAGTGCAAGCCTTGGTGGAGGTTGTGGGGCACCCTCACCATCCAAGCCCAAACAGAAGCCCACTTGGCGCTGTGAGGTAATGAAACAAACAGAGCATCATTGTAGCGCCGTGGCAGCAACATACCAACTTCCTTGTTGCACTGTCCGCACAATGAGGCGGTTATTTCCCTATGCGTCACTGTGTCTATTATTTTTCTTGGCCACATCGTCTGACCTTCAAATTTAAAATGGAATTTCTTATACATTCTAGTCTTCATCACCATAACCATGGTAATAAAATGCTTTCATGTCCTGTTTTGTTGTTAGCTGTTGTTTTCATGAAATTCTAAGTGGGAAAAAAGTGCTTTGCTGATAACAATCACGCTGGCAGAGTTAGACTTCCTAATACACTTATATTGTTCCACTTTTCTTCTAACAGGTTTGCGACTACGAGACCAATGTGGCACGAAACTTGCGAATCCACATGACCAGCGAGAAGCACATGCACAACATGATGCTGCTGCAGCAGAACATGAAGCAGATTCAACACAGCCTCCATCTGGGCCTAGCTCCAGCTGAGGCAGAGCTTTACCAGTACTACCTGGCTCAAAACATGGGCCTTGCGGGTGTAAAACTGGAGAACCCAGCCAGCAGCAGTGGCCCAGACGCTCAGATGATGATCAACCCCTTTCAGCTAGATCCTGCAACCGCTGCCGCTCTCGGATCTGGTCTAGGTGAGTGGTACTAAATTTGAAACAAAGCAAAACAAAAAAAAGAGATGGGAAATGGCAGGAAAAAGGATATTTCTGCTTATGATGTGAGAAAGTTCCTGTTTTGAATTTTTGGCCTCAAGCTTATTCTTTCAGTTTACTTCTGCTCATTTATCACTGGGCCAGTTATTCTGTTTTATCTCATATATCTGATGCTATCTAGGTTTTTTTTTTTATCTCTCTGCATTTTCTTCTTTCTGTTGATTTTTTTTATTTATCTTTTTTACACCTTCTCACCTTCCTTTTTTCTGCTCCCATCTTTAGCCTTGGCCCCATTCCCTTGCCCCCCTTTTCTTTCTCTTTGGCTCTTATCTCTGCTCTCATATTGTCCCTCTGTCATTGTCTCCTTTCTTTGACCGCTCTCACTGATTAAAAAATGATTATGAGATGCCACATGAGAATTATTCTTAATCTTTCATTTGTAATTTTCTTAAGTCAGCTTAATCCCCCACCATACACACCCCACCCCACCTTTGCTCACCCTGGAGAGAACACACACATTAGCACACATGTACACAGACACACACTCGCACACAGTAGGAAGCGGATTCCCGTAGGAGTGAGAGAGATTTAACAATGACCCCGCAGTGTTGCACACCCACTCCCTCCTCTAGTGTGGAGGTCACAGCCCAGCTAGCAGATGTACTCTCAGTGAATTACAGTGATAACAGACAGCTCCCTATAGTGAGCACAGCTGTCCATTGCATACATAGATAGGTTTTTAATATATATATGTGTCTGTGTGTATAGATAGATACCCAGATAGACACTTATATGCACCTTCTAAATGACAAACAGTGTGATACTTTCACATTATCTTGCGTCCGTGTGCTTTTTTAATCCAGTGCACACCCACACATATCACACACATTTGGCCATCTGAATGAATTATGTAGAAAAGATTTAAATGATGTGTAATTGTTAATACCTCTATACACTTAAAAACACAGTATGAGCTTTGGTACCATACATAAAGGGACAATGAAGGGATCAAACGAAAGTGTTAATTACATTTGTATGAATGGCCTTTTTTAGGAAAAAAAAACTGTGTAAAGCATTGATCAGCTTTTCAAAAATCTGTGCGTATGTGAGAAAAGACTGGAGCCCTGCAGCCGTTGTCCCACCACAGCTGAGACCAGTAATTAAAGCTACCTGATGAGCGAGTTAGCAAGTTGAAAAGGATGATTGTAATTGATCCTGATTCAATCCTATTAAGGTTTTTTATAGACAAGACTTTGTAAGGAGCCCTAGTCCTCTGCAAGGCTTTATTTTATCAAATCCTTTTGTGTGAAAGAGGCCTGCAAGGACTCACTTCGCTTTCCACACTTAATTTCATTTAATAAAAAAAAAAATCTTTTCCCCTTTTTTGTACCTCTATCCTTTATCGCTCCATATGCATTCCAAGCTTTCATTTTTACTATAGCGTTGGCTTTTTGTCACATTACTTTGTTTTTAACATTCCTCTTGCTGTGCTTGCTGCCTGCCTCCTGTCTGACATGTTATCATTGTGTGCTTTCAAGTATTTAATCCTTTTTTGAGGTTTTACCTTTTACACTTCCATCTCAACTCCTTTCCAACAGTCTAACCTAGATTTTCTCTAATTTTATCCTTAGTGAATAATGACCTATCAGCAGAGTTGCGTCTTACAAGCGGTCAGCTGATGGCAGACGACCTGTCCCTGGTTTCCTCAGCTGGAATCGGGGGCATGTCCTCATCAGATCCCTCTCTGTCCTCCTTGTCGCCACCTATCAACGACCCCTCGCTGCGCCTCTACCAGTGCGCAGTATGCAACTGCTACTCCACAGACAGCCTGGAGGCTCTCAACGCCCACGTCAATGCCGAGCGCTCTTTGGCCGAAGAGGAGTGGCGCTGCGTGGTCGGCGATGTCTACCAGTGCAAGCTCTGCAGCTACAACACTCAGCTTAAGGCCAACTTTCAGCTGCACTGCAAGACAGACAAGCACATGCAGAAGCACCAGCTGGTGGCTCACATCAAAGAGGGTGGCAAGGCCAACCAGTGGAGATTAAAATGTGTGGCGATTGGCAACCCTGTGCACCTCAAGTGCAATGCCTGTGACTACTACAGCAATAGCGTGGATAAACTGAGGCTACATGCCACCAACCAGAGGCATGAATCTGCCATCCGCCTCTATAAGGTAAAAACACTATTTACCCACGCCGTGTCCTGCAAAAACCAGTTCGTTAATCTCAGCTCTTTGGCCCTGCTAAGATATAAGCAAACAAGCAGTAGAACAACACTGCCTATGAGTGAGGCTGAAAATGAATTTCTGAAGATAATTTATAAAGAAACAAAAAAACATATGGTTCTGTGTTTTTTGCAGGACACCGATGTTACATCTCATGACATGCAGCCTAATACAGACAATAGAATTCATGTTAATGCAGATCTAGCAAGGACACGCGATTCAGAGAGCACATACTTTATTTTTTGTTTATTTATTGTTTTTGGTTCAAAACAAATGACCCCACTCTCCTAAGCGTAGTGTGACACACATATAAAGTTCCCGTGAGAGTGGAATGACAAAGATGGAAAAGGTCAGTGCAAGAGTACCGAGGAAGATCCCATCTGATACGGGTATATTTCCTGTCTGTTATCAGCTGGCACTGTAGTTCCTTTTAATCCTTCACAAGTGAAGTACCAGCAGAGAAATATTTTTCCCCCTTCATTGTCAGGGCCTAATGACAGTGCCAACAATAGCAGCACTATTCATGTTACTCTTGATATTTGACTTTATGTGAAGCTCAATCAGACGCAGGAGAAACCTGACATTTTATGCAGTAATTATTTCGAGCCTGTTTTATATTTTGAAATATTATAAAATGATAGATTAACTATGAAATGTTAAATCTGACTTTAATTTATATAACTACAATAATTTGTATGATTATTTATAAAAGAAACACACCCTGTTGGTTACATCATCTTGCACCAGAACTGTAGCTTGTTTTGTTTATTTTACCTTTAATTATTCAGTTTTAATTTACCACAGCATTACCACACTAGTTTCCTGTCAGAGCTGTATTAATTGAGCTACTTAACTAATTAAAGTCTTCGCACTCAGAGCAATAAATAATAAAAAGTTAATCTAAGGAAATTCCAATATGCCCAATATTTGGCATCTTTCTGCCACTTTATATATTTAAGTAGATTTAATTTGTTAGACTTCTCCTTCGTTTTAATAGGATGCTATTACATTTCCAAGGCCTTGACCTACAGGCCTGGATCAAGTGCATTACATTAATGAGGATTTCTTTATTACTGTATTCAACATTTGGCAGTGGGAGGTGTTTGAGCGTGTTGTTTCTTAAACGTGGAGGCAACAGGGGTTAGAACGTGTAGAAAATAAGATCCTATTGACAGAAATATATTTTTATTTTTACAGGGATAAACCCATATTTGTAGAATAATAATAAGTACAATAATAAAAGGACAGTTCTGTCCTCTCATTTTCAAACTAGAGCTGGTTTTTTTTTGTATTTTTAAGCAACAATAAAAATCCAACTGCATTTGGCCAACAATGAAAACACGAAACTCAGAAAAGACGTAATGTGCGATAAAGTTTTTATGATTTGAATCTGCAAAATTGTGTTTATGAAGCAGCCTCACTTTACAGACTTCAGTCATCATCATTTATTGTGCATGCGTTGTGTATGTGTGTGTGCACTGTGTCGCATAGTAATCTTAAAGGAATTACATTTATTTGAAAATCTGCAACTGATTCTTCCTTACACTTTCATGCCTAAACTGGATTAATCACATTGGCATTCTTGGGGTTATTTAAAACAGTCTTCACTTCAACAGGATGTACACATTGTCACAGGATTGTCCAGCAGCCTGGAAAAAAAGGGGGCTGGACTTGGCATGGGATGAGTTGGAGATGTCTCTACTCAAGGAACATTTTTAAATTATGAGCAAATGCTGCTTGCACATTGGCCCACATTAGCCAAGGTCCTAACCTATAAGATCAGCTTGATTAGATGACTCAAATCAAGTCTCTTTACTGTCATAGGAAAACTTTACCCTGTGTGTGTGTGTGTGTGTGTGGGTGTGTGTGTGCCTTTGCGAACATGTGTTTGAAAGTGCTGAGCAACTTTTGCCTGCTCTTTCAGTTGATTTAAAATGAGGCAACAGCCAGTTAGGTTACCAAGGCTACACTAAACACTGGCAGCCATTAAACAAGCAAAAAGCTATTTATAACAGTTGTGATTAAATGTACAAAACCCAAGAAACAGAATAAGCTTCACAGAAACGGAACCAAGGGGTGCGCCTGAACATATTCCTGCTTTTGTTCATATTTTTGCTTTCCAAGAAACATTACGTTATGCAGCGGAGCATCTTTTTAGGCACGCAGAAGCACAAGATCAGCCAAGGCAAGAGAGGGTCATCCAGTGCCCCCTCAGTGCACCCATGTACCCCTGCATCCCATCTAGCCACCCACCTACCCCCAAAGGGCCTCCACAAATCTGTTCCACAGATGACGCTTTTAATGCCTTTGGCAGAAATTCCTCTATTTTACCCTTGGACATGTGGTGGTAAAGCCAAGCGTGAGGGAGAGAGAAAGTACAGACAGAGCAGAGAGCGGTGCAGAGGGAAAAAAAAATCATTTCTTTATTTGACCAGAAAAACACCTCTCCTTTTATGTATTGGCAGAGGTGAAAAGCACATGGGGATAGAGGTAGCTTGGCCGGGCGCATAAAAGATCCGAGTGTTGACGACTTTACCATCTGGATTTTTTTGGAAACACAGAATATCTTTATGGCATGGGAAACCATTTGAAGATACAAACAAAAAGCATATTCAGGAGATTTTATGGCTGCTTTGTCGCAGCAATGGAGTACTTCTGAGGGGAACTGAGAGTTTGAAAGGGGTTTTTTTTCCAGACTTTCAAGAGGGAAATTACATTAGCAGCACATGGACATCAAGTCATCTGGTGTCCAGGGCACAGCAGGTGGTGCAGGAAGTTACAGGCCTTACATGGAATAACTGAGGAGTACACCTCATCCCCTTTAGAGGGGAAATATAGGGAAAGTGATCAGGGCTGGTTGGTACCACTCAGGTTGTTTTTTTTCTACACAGTATCTCCTAATATAGAATTTAGCTGATGTGAGTGTGGAACCTCGCTTCGCAGGTATTATCACAGCTGTCCAGTGCAAACCTTTATCCCCCTACAAATAATGTAAACAACAAAATAGAAGATGTTTTAAAATAGCATTTGTATGCTGGCAGCCTGTGAGGTAAGTTCTGCACTAAATGGTGTTGTAGCATAGCGTGTCCTTTGCTGGAAGCACTTGTGTTTGGCTTACCACTGAATATGATGATATATGGCAGATTTTTAATAACAAACACTGGGCTTAATAAACATGGAGACGGGGGTAAATCTGTCAGTGCCATTCACAAGTGCTGCCTGGCTAAGTAGGGGGTTTAGTTTGTAGTCCGTGTGTGTGTGTGTGTGTGTGTGTGTGTGTGTGTGTGTGTGTGCGTGTGCGTGTCGTCTTTGAGGTTGAGATCTGGGCTTGCCCCGGTCATTAGGAGTTGAGAATGTTCATGGTCAATGTGGCATGGTCAAGGACCACACACACACACACACACACACACACACACACACACACACACACACACACACACACACACACACACACACACACACACACACACACACTTTGTGTGTCTTGCAAGCCATGGCACCTGTTTCTCAGATGGTTGTCTGAGTAAATCTTAACTGTCCTCAACCGCTGTCAGTCTATCCAACTTTCCGTCATAATTCAAGCGGAAATGGACCTCCGGGGTCCACTGCACTTTTCCATATCTCTGTTTTCCTTTTCATTATTTTCCCCCTTCCTTTACTTCCCTCGCCATCTCCTTTGAACTCAGAAATTCGAGGTCATAAAACGTTTTTTTTTGTTTTTTCTTTTACTTTTTATGATGGCGATCGGAAGAGAAAGGATATTCAGATTTAGTAGTCGGTTGTTAGTGTGACAAATAGAGGAAAAGAAAAATAATAGAAAGCATCTTTCTTTAAACATCTGTCTCTCCTTCTCGCTCAAACACTCGTTCACAAACTCGGTCTTACCAGCCCTTTTTTTGTTTTGTCTCTGACTCTTTTTTTTTCTCTCTTTTTCTATCTCTCCCCTGGGGAGCAGCAGATAGGCCATCTCATTACCCATGATCCTCTTGGCAACACCATGGCTGGGAATCAGGGGGTGGGGGGAATTAAACAAGGGCTGTAATGGGAGGAGGGTGAGTAGGGAGTAAGAAGATGAGGAAAGGAGACTGTGGTTTGTAGATGCATCCAAACGCCTCCCTTTTCTCATTTTCATCATCTTCTTTGTAGCTCTCCCTCCCTCTCTCTGCCCCCTTTTTTTCTTTCTCTCTCTCTTGCTTTTTCTATCAACTGAGGGACCTTTTTTCAGTCTTTTATCTCCACCACCCCCACCCCCTCCTCACATTTAATTTTCTTCCATCTCTCTCTGATGGAGGTAGCTGCGCTTGCGTGATATTGTGATCTGTGATATTAAGTCTACCACTGTGCCTTGGCTATTAGCAAGGGTCAACCCTGCCCACTCTCATTTGAAAATCAAATGGCCCTATATATATGCAGCCCAAATTATTGGACTGTCATTTGGACTTGTGTGATGGGGAAATGGACAGGAGATTGACTCCCATAGATTTGCATAAAAAGTCATTGTGCTGGTACCCGGAATAGAAAAGAGACTGGATCTATTTCAAATGCATGGCACCGTTTATGACACACACACACACACACGCACACTCTTAAATTCATATGTCCATAAAGAGGTATAGCGTTACATACATTCATAGAGACGCACTCGTTCACAATTGTAGTCATCAAGTTACCATTCCCACTTGAGCCCGTGTACGCTTGTTCCAGACACAGGCGCTTGATCACAGCGTCCTTGTCTCAGACTCGCAGACAGACTTAAAGAGTTGCTGTTCTCTTCAAAAAGGAATGTTCTCAGCCACTTCACGCTAGATGCTACTTGACTGCTAGATATAGATTTTCATATTCTGTCATGGAGACAGATGATGCCAACAAGAGTTCAGCACCTGAGCAGATAAATTAATTCACCTCTGTGTGTTTTTTTTTTGTTTTGTTTGGTTGTTGTTTTTTGCCAGAAAGGTTGTCCGTCCCTCTTTCTTTTTCTTTTTTCCTGATGCCAGTTAGTAGATTATTCAAATCATCTCCTCTTTCACCTGCATGGAGATTACAATAGAAATCTTTCAGAGGTTCGGGGGTGGTGAAGTGGGTGGGGGAGGGAGGATGGAGGGTAGCGGCTAATTAAAGCACAAAAGCAGGTGTGTGTGCACGGGTGTGTTTGTGTGTGTGAACTCTGTAGCTGTAGCTTTCTGTTTGACGGAGAGGTTTGAATGGACAGGCTTCCCCA
Source organism: Aulonocara sp. 'chitande type north' Nkhata Bay (assembly GCF_057382095.1). Classification (NCBI taxonomy): domain Eukaryota; kingdom Metazoa; phylum Chordata; class Actinopteri; order Cichliformes; family Cichlidae; genus Aulonocara; species Aulonocara sp. 'chitande type north' Nkhata Bay. The sequence continues at coordinate 14,393,533 of NC_141352.1, forward strand.
CCCTCCCCCCTTCTGCCAAATAATCCTCATAGATATTAATAAGAGTTTCGCCCCTTCTCCCTCCAACGCCTTTACCAGATGGTCGGCAGAACACGAGTGTTTATACACACATCTGTGGGTGTGGGTGTGTAATGTCCAGCTTTGGTCCAGCACTTGACTGACACTCATATGTAATGTTTAATTTCCCCTCTTAAATTACCTCAAATTCTTGACTTTTTGATGAGTTTGTTGACTAGGTGTGTTCATGTGCGTGTGTTTCTTTTTTCTGTGTGTGACACAGAAAAACAGACTGAGCTGGTTTTCTCATATTAATAGCTAGATGTGATCCCTTTCATAATCATTCGCACCCCTCTGAGGTGTGGGTCATTTGGGCCGCGTCCATGTGCAGGGGACTGTGAAGCAGATCGAGGCTGACAGGTATGGGAACGATAGCAGAGGGGGGGATTGTGAAGTGTGCAGAAGGAGTGGGGGGGGGGGGTCAGTGTCTTCCAGACCACCAGAAGGAAGGGAGCATTGCTGGGATGTGGGAACAAAGGAGTTACCAGAAGTTTCTTTTCCTTTTTGTCTTTTTCCCCTCGTCTTAACATTCCCACCCTCACTATATCCCAACAGACGCTCAGATACACACTTCCCTCCTCCCGTTTTCCATCCACATGCCCCCTACTCACACACTTGTCTTCCTCTAACCTTTTTTTTTTAAATATCCCAAACTCCGCCCTATCCTCGCCTTTCTCTTGGGTCTTGATCATCCTGTTAGGACAAAGACACAAGCTTGTTTAGGGAAAAAAAAAGAAAGAAGAAGAAGAAAAACAACTGAAAACAAAGTAATAATCAAAGAAGGCGCATGAGCTCAAACATGATCTCTCGGGGGCGTGTTGTCTCCACTTTTGATGCATTGATTTGATCAGAGCAGCCTCAGACAGATCACATGGCAGAGAGATCAGATAAATACTTTTTGTGTAAGTTCATTAGCTTTACTTTTGAAATCACCTGACATTAAAAATGTGCGCTTAATTTGCAAGAAAGCTGACAGGAAAAATCGTAGCCTCTTTTTTTTTGTAGCTCCGTTCTTGAAATAGTCTAAAACGTTACATCAGCTTAAAAATGGTATTTAGGCAGCCGTGCTTCTTCCCTCTCATGAAGCTATCAGGATATTGATATGGACAAAGTTGAACTGAAATACTCCTCAACGCCCTTCAAATCAATAATCGATCGATTGGAGGTAATTGTGCTACTCCCTTGGAACGGTCCCAAGTCACCCTCTCTCTCTCTCTCTTTTGCCGTCTCTCTCCTTCTCACACTCTTTGTGTCATTATCAGCATGTGGACCCGTATTCGGTATTTCAGCATTCCAGCTGTAATTGATTTTAACCATTAGGTGCTCAGTGAATAGATAAGTAGTGGGAGATATTCGATTATACGGTGAAAGAGGGAGACGGGGATGAAAAGAGGGAGAGAAAGAAGGAGGGAGAAGGATTTAGGGATGTTGCCGGAGAGCTGCAGAAAGGGGAGCTGACCTGTCCTGCTGTCTATCCGTCTCTACCACTGGCCTTCCATTTTTGCGGCAGCACAATACCGCTGACCTCCTGTGAGTTCAAGCAGCTTAGTTTCTGCGAGGTAATCCCTAATGCTTTGAAATAGACCTGATAGAAAGCCCACTTGTTCAGGATTAATGTGGTTTGTGTGTGTGTATTGGGGGGTGCGTGGGGTGTGGAGGTGGGAGGGTAGTTTCCAGCACATTTAGTTAAATTAACCGATTCGAATCATGATATTCACTTCTGACTGCGAGCAGCGCCTGTAAAAGCATGTCACACTTTATCGACAGACAGGTGGGAGACTTGGATCCTTGTGCCTCACCTGTCACACATTATTACGCCGCTCTTCTCTGTTGTTTGTGTCTGGATTCGCTGTGCTGGTTGCCAGAGTGCTGTTATTTCCTTTCAGTAGCTGCCCGTCGTTTACAGAAGCCATTTTGTATCGTGAGTGCAGCAGAGGACGGTATCGTTTTTCAATTGTTTTCTGAAGATACAAGTCAGACTTTTTTGTTTCTTCCCTTTTCCGCTGCCCTTTTCTCCTCTTTTCCTCATTCTGGCAGGAGTTTAGGATAGGACTAGGGGCAGGAGCAGAGGGAGGGGGGACAAAGGCAAACATTTGAGTAATCTTCAAAGAGCCCATTGGTATGTTGAGTGGACGCTGGTATGCGGACTGCGGCTGAGGCTTTTTCAGGGGAAAACAATATCCTTCCTTTAGATGGCTGGGGCCTGGGCAAACACTACTAGCTAGGCAACTCTGCCCAGTGCTGCCACCGCTATCAGCTTACCCTCACGCCGCCCCTTGTCTCTTGCAAAAATTGGTAGTCTTCTTCATTGCTGGAACAGAAGCAAAAGAAGAACCCAGCTTGGCAAATGCAGGGCTCAATGACTGAGTTTGTGTGACATATCTCCAAATTGTTTAACTGGGAGAGTTTTGATGTCGACTGCTAAAGAAATGGTCGCACTCTGTATAAAAATAGTAGCGGCGGATCAAGTGAGCCACGTTGTAGGTCACCTGCAAGGCACCTGATTTCCTGTGGCAATATGCAAAACATGTCTGCTGAAGAGGTACATTCATTGTGCTGTTCCTGGCAGACAGACCAGCCTAACATACACACACCTGGACGCAGCCTTTCTGCACAACAAGCCACATTTTCATATTGTTTCCAAGGAATAAGACCTGACACTGTTTTGTTTTTTTTAAATTGGAATGTGTAATGTAAGCATACAAAGGACAATTGTATGCTTCTTTGTTATGAAGTTGATTATTCATTATATATACCACTATGTAGAATCTATAGTTGTAGATGGGCACAGTGATATGTCTATCAAAAAAGCATTAAAAGGCAGATCTATTTGATAAATACGACCATTAGAAGAAAGAAGCAGGCAGTCTGCCATTTTGTGACAGTTTCAAAATGAACTCCCTTTTGTCCAGTAATCACTAGCCATTTTCTCACGAGGATCCACCCCAGGGATAATTTCTCCCATTTCTCTGTCATTAGCAGGGCCTGGTATTAGGCTTGTGTTTTGTTCCCTGTACCTTTTGTTTTGTGCTAAGTGAAACCATGCGACAGGATAGGGGCTAACTGGAAAACAATACTCCCCTTCACAGGCTCAGGAATGTGTAATTAGTGATTTGAACCCAGCTACACTCGTCTAGATTCTTCCCTATCATTCTCTCTCTCGCTCTCTTTCCATCTCTTGTTCTTTTGTTCTCCTTGTCACAGATTTTCTTCACCCCGTGTATCATCAAATCTTTCGCTTAGTGTTGTTCACTGTATGCTTCTGTCATTCCTTTTGTCACACTTTCTCTTGGAGACATTTTTTTTGTAGCAAGTCCCCACTACCACCAGAGCAAAGCAAAACAAACTTGGCAAAAAGTCACTGATCCTTTTAGCACCAAAATTATTTTACCTTCTCTTCCTTTTCAGTTTCAGTTAAACAGAACAACAACCGTGTAGTGCAAACTTCTTTGATGATACAGGTAAATGAGCTAAAGTCCCAGATTTGGAACCCTTTTACTCGTGTTTTTCGTAGACCCTGTCAATTAGAACTTGCTTTGATTCCTCAAAAGCATCTTGGTGTGTTGGGAAAATGGAAAAAGATGAGCCCTACCCGAAAGTCTTAGCACACTGGCAGTATAAAATATAACAGGCTAACAAGCATGCTAGCACTTCAGTGATCTTCTTCTCAGCATTTCACGATCTGTCTCCTACTCTGAGTCGGTGGAAAAGATAAAATCAGTGGCACAATGGTTTAGGGAAATAGGGAGGTCTGGTCAGTCTCACCTGGTGGTGATGGAGACAAGCGGGGGGCTTTTAGACCCTAATGGGCTAAGGTCAGGATAGCTAATAGGCAGTAAGTGGCTGAGCCATGCTGTCTAAATCTAATGCTAATGTAAATACTGATCCATTTTCATGGGGGATGGAGGTGAGCTGGCTTTCAAGACACCCAACACACATACACTTGAGCTTAAGTGAGTAAGGAAGATCTGCTCTGGTGTCTTTGTCTTTTGTAATCTGCAATTTTTGAAACTACACGTTAATTTCCTTGCTGTCCACTGATCAGGACAAGAAGAAGTTAATTGTGTTATAATTTAGCAATGTTGTGTTTTAGGAGGGAGACTAGAGGTCAGGTAGGTGTGAACTTCAGATTGATCTTTATGTCAGTTACACACTTCACTTATAAACTTCCATCCATCCATCCGCTTATCCTTTTCAGGGTCGCGGGGGGGCGCTGGAGCCTATCCCAGCTGTCATAGGGCGAGAGGCAGGGTACACACTAGACAGGTCGCCAGTCTGTCGCAGGGCTAACAGACAAGGACAGACAACCATTCACACTCACATTTACTCGCACATTCACACCTAGTGGCAATTTGGATTATCCAATTAACCTATCCCCACAAGCTGCATGTCTTTGGACGGTGGGAGGAAGCCAGAGTACCCGGAGGGAACCCACGCAAACACGGGGAGAACATGCAAACTCCACACAGAAAGACCCCGGCCTGATGGTGGAATTGAACTCAGGACCTTCTTGCTGTGAGGCAACAGTGCTAACCACCGTGCCACCGTGCACTTACTAACTTCTATCGCTATTTGTCTGCAAATAGTAAAGAAGGAAGAAATTAAGTGAAGAAAGAAAGAACAAGTAAGGAGCAACAGAGAAAGGGAGAGAAAGAGACAGGGAGACAGGGAGACAGCACAGAAGTGGAGAAAATGTCGTATGAAAGACTCATTGTGATAATTCATTTATTTGTCTTGGCAGTGATTATGAGATGAATGCTTATTATTATTGGGTGACCTAAGCTAAGCTCATCCACAGGCCCCTGCACCTCATGGATCGGCCCCAGAGCTGTGATCACATGTGATTGCCAGCAGCCAGAGAAACAGGAGAGCCAATTTAGCTCTTGGAAATATTTTCTTTTGCATTTATGAAAATGAGAGCCTGGGCAGGAGGCAAAGGAAAGATGACCATCAGGAAATAAAAGAAGGTCGAGTCGGTTGGATTCAGGTGTGCTGGGAGTGCCTTGTGTTGAATCTTTAGATTACACACTGTGGCTTTGTAGGAGAGGGTAACTGCAGACGCACACTGAGTGTGTGTGTAAATTGGTGCATGTGCACTCAGCACTTTTTTTTGCACTTCTATATGCATATTAATTTATTGTGTCTGTGCAGCACTGACGCTGACTCTCTACCACCGCCTCTGTTTTCTTTATCTGTGGAAGGAAGGTGGCACATACCTGGGCTCTCCGCAAGTCTTTTGAGCAGTGCAGTCTGCCAGTGAATCCATTGGCAGCAATCTTGCGTTACATCTATGTCTTGGGGGCTGAGTGTCGGTTAGCAGTAACATGTGTTAGGGAGCTGGTAGCACTGATGGAATTCTACACTTGGCAGCCTTCCAGGCAGTACTGGTATGTGTTTAAAATACTTTCAAGGAACAATACATGCTTTTGTTGTTTGCTGGGCCAAGTGGGGCTGTTTTTGTCTCTGATGGCCCTCAGGGGCCCAGGGGATAGCACTGGAGGCTGGTGACGTTCTTAAAAAAAAAGGGGGGGGGTAAAGGTACAACCAACAAAACTCCCTGCTCCCCCCCAAAAAAGAGGAGATACAGATGAAAAGATATAAAGAGGTTTTTATTTTCACAATGTGCGGGGTGTACATTTGCATGCATGTGCACACTCTCAGAGGAATCAAAAACAAAACTGAATGTATGCACTTCTTTACATACGCACGCACACACATGCACACAGCACCGGTTATTAAGGCATAACCGCTGTGGCGGAGACCTCTCACTTTCAGCATGTATTCATTAGCTGCCTGTTTCTACACTTAATGACAGGAAAGAGTCCTGTTTGTACCGAATACTCTAATTTGTCATTTGCTTTATGGAGGAAAAATGCAACCCCGCTGCCTGGTTCTACTTTTGAATTTATTTTCCACGTTACCAGAGAACGCATCACAATCACAGGCAAAGACAAAAAAACACAAAAAACAACACGAAAAAACGCCCGACTGAAATTATAGACAGACGCAAAAAATACTTATGAGATAATATCAAAAAAAATGTGGAGTTAAAATTACTAATGCATAAAAAAACGCACGCACACATTCGCACAGTCATAGAGCAAAAAAGAAACGGTGGATTGAAATTATACCCACACGCGCTCTTTCACGTACTCGTACATGCACAGGGAGATAAAAGAAGTTGTGAGGAGATGTCTTTTGGCTTGGCTTATTAAGAATTCAGTTAATGAGGCAGCTTTGTCACCCCAGATAGAACAAATGGATACGAGACAGCAGCGCCGCTATCCTTCCCCGCAAACCCAGGCAGCGAGCCGAGGGGAAGATGTGTGTGTTCTCGTGTTTACTTGTGTGTGAGAAAGGTGTTTTGTAAACATCTCATTCTGCATAATGAATGCAGTCCTCTGTCGTCCTCAGTCACACACACACACACAGCAGCAGCAGCAAACTGCTACACCAGGGAGCTTCCTTTACCTGTCAGACTGACTCTCCTCCCCTCTCCCAAAAACAAGTCCCAGGGTGTTTTTGCATCTGTGTGTGTGTGTGTGTGTAAGTCACTGACAGCATTGACTGTCTTGTGTTTCTGACAGCCGAATGGGAAGTCCTGAGTATTGTAATTTACATTGTGATGTGTGTGTGTGTGTCAGACAAGCACTCCTTGTGTTTTAATGTGTCGGCTAATGTCTGAGTGAGCACCCTGGTCGCTTTCGGTCTTCACACGCTCAAACCTGGTAACATTCACATATATATCTACATATTGCAACACAACAGTAACATGCACATATTTAAATGTTACCTCACACGCATTTCTATTTTCAGTTTGCCACAATGATATATTTTTGCAATTCCCTGACTAGAAGAGGGATCTCTCTGTCTCTCGCTTTCTGTCTGAGCCCTTTTTGGGTCCACGGTAACGATCACTTGCTGCAACACCAGAGAAAAAAATACTGAGAGAGCCACTGTTGCTCTCATATGTGAGCTTTACTATAAATGTAACTACACGTCAGGCAGTAGTGACGTGGACGTTTGCAGTAAATTTGCGGTAAATTAAAGAAATTTTTAAAGGAATTTCCGGTCACTACGCAAGTTAGGACGTAGATTTCCCGCAGAAGTCTAAATCAAGCTTGAGTGGAGACTACTAAATGTTCTCTCCGCTAGTCACACTATTAGAATTGATACTGACAATTGACAATAACATATTGATAAAGCCAGCAATGTGGCATATTCGATGACTGAAAGGGGTTTTATGTGTGTGCATGTACCCCCTTTGCCATCTAGAGATGTCTCTGCCCTGTTTAGATCCACCCAGGGAGTGCTGTGTAGCTGATTTTGATTGGCCCACAGGGAGTGTTGGCTTATTTGGTTGTTTGCCAAACACTAATCCCCAACAATTAACCACCAGGCAGGCTGGAGAGGTGCCATATTGACAAGGATGGCTCTTTTTGCCATTCTGCGCAAAGACGCTCGATATGATACGAATGTGCGTATACACACATACAGATCAGCAGCAGCATAAATTACATGCACATTGCAAGTAGACACACAGGGGCACAAACCCAGGAGCAGGAACAGTGTGTTTGTGTGTTTGAATATGCATTACACAGCCCACGCCTGGCAGGAGTCAAAGTGCTCCTTTAAAAGTTCATAAATCATGGATGTTCTGGCCTGTGATCACCAGACCGCCTGCATTTCAGGCCTGCGGAGTGCCAGAGAGCGACAGACAGCCCTCTAGTTTAGGTCTTAAACAAACCCTCTGGAATGTGCTGATGGGGGAAGAATTAATATTAGGTCTAAACCTATCTGGCATCCCAATTCAACCCTAAAGTATATCATTCAGCTTCTCTCAGCTGAAGCCTCACATCCTAAAAACATTACGATGTAACTTACAGCAGTAAAGGATGTGTGGTGTTTGAGGCCACAAGCGCTACAATTCTCCTACTGCCATTAGGAACCAGTTTAAGCCATCAAGTATTTTCTGAAACTCTGCCTCTCTTGATAAGACTCTTAACTGTTATGGCCATGTGTGCTCACACACTTTCCAATTCTAGCATGGTCTTCATATGGGGCTGTTCTTAACGTACTTCTCGAGGTTGTCACAAGAGGAAAGAAAGGCTTTGTTTGATTACCAGTTTTCTATTCAGCTCTAAGAGCCCCGCTTTCAGCTTCATTCAACTGTAGCTGGGCCCCATTCCTATCAGAATGACGTTAAAATAAAAGTGTGTTTAAATGTCCAGATACGGTTAAGCTCAGAAAGAACCAGTTCCAAGCTAATCCTGTTTTGATATTGTGGTTGTCCTAATTGATCAGAGGATGAATGACAGTCAGAATGTGTGCAACTACACGGGCTTTTACATATGCTGTATAGCATATGGCATTGCTTTGAGAGGTCGTTTTCAACAGAAGGTACTTTGAGCACCTCCTGTTTAATGCCAGTGTTTATAAAGAAACGCTGAAAAGTTCATATTGAAAGAAAAGCCATGACGTCACACTTTCTTGTTTATGCATGTGATATATGCGTGCTTGCTTCCGTAGCACAAGTGTGTTTCCACAGTGAGGCTCGACAGCCCAGTTTTCCTGCGAGGTAGGGAGGGGAAGAAAGAAAAGAAGCAAAGAGAAAGAGAGAGAGAGAGAGAGAGAAAAGAGCGAGGGAGGCCTCCTTTCACAGAGAAACAAAGATAGCTGTAATTAATGGCCCTGAGCTCTGGACTAGGGGAGCTTTCTTCTGACAACTCCGACTTAATTAAAACTTAAGACTTCTGAAAGGGCCTCTGACTGCGAGGGGACGTCCCACCGTCTCGTGAGAAAAACCTCGCAAGATTTCCTACAAAAGAAAGAAAGAGGGAGAGACAGAGAGAAAAGATGTGTTAGTGGCTGTAGCTATGTTGCTAATCCCTGTTTGTCAAAGGAGGAGGGGGGGTGGTTAGAACTCATACACCTGCGACCCACTCCTCCCACCACACACACACACACACACACACACACACACACACACACACACACACACACACACACACACACACACACACATTCATTTTTCCAGTCTCTCTCTCTTCCTGCTCCATATAGCTTGATGCAACTATACTCTGGAGGAAATATTACCTGGCTAACTTTTCATTTGCTTCCAGAATGAAACGTCTTCCTATAGGAAGAGGTGAGAGACTCAGTAGGGCTAGCACATGCACACTTGTCATTATCTGCATTAATTCATGCACAGAACCCTGCACCTCTTTCTCACATGGCTGTATGAATAAATCTTAACAAAGTATAAACTAACCTTTGCGAGCCACCCCTGTGTCTCTGCCATGCTATCTTTTCCCCTCTCTCTCTCTCTTTGTTGCTCTCTTTCTCTCCCTCTCTCTCTCTCTTCTCCCCTTCACAGAGGATCAGATAATAAAAGCTTGGCCTGGTCTTTTGTTTTTGTGCATTGTTCATTAGCCCGGCAGCAACAACAGAAGCACACTTGATATGCTTGGCTTGACTGGGTGTATGGGAGTAGGGCAAGGTGGGATGGGGGCTGTGCGTGCATGCCTGTGTGTGTGTGTGTACATGTGTGTGGGTGTTTGTGCACCTACATGCACCAAGGGCAGGGCAAGAGGTAGGGGGTAGCTTTGCATGGCTGCAATGCCATTAAAGAGGCAAGTGGAAATTAGGGGCTTGCAACTGACAGCACACATTGAATGAGAAACCCCTGCAGCTGCTAACAATATGGAGAGCTGGACAATGTGCATGTTAAAGACAAAAACGGTGTTTTGAACTCAACACCTTGTCTGACTTTTTGTGGGGGGGGGCCTTCTGTCTTTGCATTACTTAGACAATATCCAGTTAATTGGAAATGTTAGTCTTTAAACTAAGCTCAGCTGCTTAGAAGTTATATCTATTTCTGTTTGGTAGTTTCATGTTTGTCTGTCCCTTTTATATCTTGCCTTTATGCCTATACCTTTTTTAAATATGTACTTCTTGAAGATCTTTACTTGTGCAGTAGACTTATATAAAAGAGCCATTAGTCAGGAATCTTGCTCTCTAGTATTTTTCTTTCAGAAATATCTATAATACCACTGTAGCCAATAATGGGTCTGACTGAAATGCTGACTATTGACTTTTTTTTGTGGCTTTTTTAGAACCAGGCAAGTGGGATTTCTGGGTGTTTGAATTTTTGGAATTCAACTGGAAGGATAATAGAAGGAAGGATTTTCTGGCCAAGATTAAAATGTTACAAAGATATCTGGAAAAAAAAACAATGAAGTTGCTCCTGCTTTGAAATTTTTGAACTGTCCCTAAAAGGTGAATGCATCTAACCTTCAGACTCTCTACTTGTCTGTTCCACAGCAATTGCAGAAGCTGGACAGTTCGTATAGCCCGGAGTCATGTGTCTACTACTGCACGCTGTGCGACTACTCCACCAAGGCCCGCCTCAACCTGGTGCAGCACGCCCGCTCAGCTCGCCACCAGCAGAACGAAGGACTGAGGAAACTCCAGCTGCACCAGCAAGGCCTGGGAGGAGATGAGGATGGGCTGAGCCTTCATGAGGTGTTCCATGTCAAGGAGTGCCCCAGCAGCCAAGGTCTGTGCTTTTTCAACCTACTTTGTTTGCTTTAACTGTGATACTTAAGAATATTTGTTAGTTTTAAGGCTATTTCAGTTAATACTTTGGGGATTAACTTTTTGTCACATCTTTTATTTTTTTCTGGTGGAGTGCACACATGGCCTGACTTTAACATTTTCTATTGGCTTCCACTTTTATTTTTATTTTTGTTGTTCTTCTTTTTTTAGATTTTAAAACCTTGATATTAGCTGAAGTGGTCAGTTTTCTTTGTTTGAAGTCAGATTCCTCAATCTTTACTCCTTAGACTCTTCCTATCTCTTCCCTCCCTTGCATCACTCTCTCTTTCTTCTGTCAAATCTCTCTCACTCCGTACTTCATTCCCTCCTTCCTTTGGCCTTCATATCCAGATCACGTCTCTCGATACAGGCCCGTCCATTCCTCCTAATCTCTCCAAAATGAGCATACTGTTCCTATTAGGCTGCTGCTCTTATATCTGAAACATGCACACACACACACATAGACATACACACACACAGTGTCCCGTGCACAGGGACATCCCAAGCAGGCAAGTCAGCTTATGAAATTTCACCTTGGGAGGATCTCATAGTGAAAGGCCTGTACACACATACGTTACTCACACACATGTATGCTATGGCTGCACAGTCTCTCCCTGGAGTGAGCTTTCATTTCCTTTCTCATGACCAAAGCAATTTGGCTTTCATTTAAGAGTCTCCGTCCTGCCAGCAGCTAATAAGTGTAACAGAACTGTAAAACATTCAGAGAGACAAAAAAAAGAAAGAAAGAAAAAAAAAAGATTAATCGTTTTTCTTTGAGTGGGGGGTTGGATGGTGGGTAAGGGGTTGCAGGGTGTAAGGGGAGGGGGCTGCGTTGTAATTTAAACCAGAAGACAGAGAGTCAGGGTCCATTATTTAGTCATCCCTATGTTAATGCTGCCGGGAGAAAATGAGCGCTTAACTTGTTTTTGCTTTGCTTGACCTGCAGGAGCGGGTGGAGTGGGGTGTGGTGGTAGTGCAGGGGGGAATGGGGAAAGTAAGGGGGGGGGGTAACACATTTTGAAGAGCATTCCAGCATAGCATTAGCCCATACATCTGTCTGTGTGTGTGTGTTTAGGTGTGTGTGTGTGTGTGTCAGCTCATGTATATTCCACCATGAATCTGCGCTCCCCAAAGTGTCCTGTTTATACTGTACATATACTCCCAAAACAGATGGGGGCCCAGCGCTTAGAAACATATGTGAGTCCTAGCGCACACACACACACACACACACACACACACACACACACACACATTAACAGGAGACGAGCTCCCTGTCCTGGAGTGGAGACTGCTGCTGGTGAATGTTTGGTTTTAATTACACATGGATCAAAGTTTCGGTGAGATTTGGGGTGCAGCAGAAAAGCATGCTTAGATAAATCATTACCTTACATTTTAACATAGCCACCAACCCCCCCCCCCCCCCCCCCTTCTTTCTCATCTCCTCTTTTTTGCCCCCCTCCCTCCTCTCTTTCTTTCTCTCCTTCTTTGTCCTGCTTATTCCTCCAGCTCCTGTCCATTTTTTTCTCCAGGCCTTTTACCGTTTTTTTTTCTTCTTTTTTGTCCTCCTCCCCTTCCCTTTTTAAATCTCAAACCAATGCGCCCAAGCAGGTTTTAAACCTGTCAAAAGCAATATTTGGCCGCTGCACCAAATTTCCAATGTTCCACTCTTAAAACGCACTAAATTTGTTGCTTGGACCCTCATTTTATACCTTGGCTTTGAGATGGCACATGGTGAATTTCCATGAGGAAGATAGCGTAAAACCTTAAGCGGACGCTGGCACCGTCCAAAATGCTAAGCCACTTTTCTGGATGCCCTTCTTTTGCCCACTCTATATAACTTTCTTCTGAACAACGGTATTCTTTCACATGGTACGTGGTAAATGTTTCAAAGGCTACTTCCTTGTAGCCCATAAGTATTTGGCAGGTGTACGCAGTGAGCAAAGTTACAACCATGTCAAGTAGAGATCAAACACTGAGAGTCAGTGGAATAAATTGGGCTTGTGTTCTTGTTCTGTAGTTTGCTAATAAAATCCGTGTTGTTGTATTTGTTGTTTATTTTTAGGATTTTTTTTTTTCAACCGATTACAAAATAGTTCCTGTTAGCATCACACGCTAGCCCGCCTTACGAGAGAGGCGATTGCTCCCGCAGTGATATATGATGCGAATGGGGTTTTTTTTCAGCAATGGAAAATGCTTTATAGTAGGTAACATTTTCATCCAACGTTCAGTTTAAGGACCCTCTGTTTGTGTATTCGTGTGCTGTTAGTTTTCTGGGCTACAACTCCTGACTCGAGCACTTTCTGTTCATTAGAGACTGGTATGAAAAAGATTAATTTAAGTGCTGACCGGTATCTTTCTCTTAAAGCCTGGGAGTTGGCACCAAGCCACATAATTATAGGCTCATTTGGGAATAAGAGTTCTAATGCTTGGGACTTTATGTACATGTGAATGGCTTTCATTAAACAATTTTGATGCTGATTTTATGGCCTAATTAAGGATACGGTACTGGAGAGACACACCGCAAGAATATAGGTGTTTTGAACAAAGACAGGAGTGTACATGCAGTACTTGTGAGCTTGTAAATGCATAGGTTTGCCGATGTATGTGTGCATTTGTGTGTCTTTGCGTTTTTCTGAGAACTTGTCGGTCTCTGTTGTCCTCTTGAGTGTTTAATTCTCGTAACCTGGGCCCAGCCAACTCACGCCTTTACCTTTGGTAAATACCGTTGTGAAGCGAGTGAACTCTGTGCTCGCTTGCCCGCTTGCACCCTTGCATGTGCAGCAGTTAGCACTCCCGGCCTAAACAGCAGGAACTTTTAACCGCAACCTCTCAACTGCGTCCTTCAGAGACAAAAAGCCCACTGTGTCCACATTTCTGAGATAAACCGTCCCTCTCTGTGTGCAATTAGAAATGATCAAGAAAATTGAGTTTATAAAAAATGCCAGTTTGCATCAGAAGAGCGGGCATAAATGAATTGCCTCTCAACACGGAGGATTTTGCTTTGAGGGTCGTCCAAAAGTTATTAGAAAAATTCGATATTTTTTGTACTTCTCTGCGCTCTGTAATGAAGTTACGTCCTGAATGGAGCTGTTTAGTAAAACAGCTAAAAAAGAAAAATATGACAGATTGCGAGTCATGGGTATTCCATCATCGGTTTGATAATTTGAACAATTTGTTTAGCTGGACTTTTTGAGAAATTAACAACCTCTGAAGCTTAGTTGTTACAGTGATTTTTTTCCCTTTTTTGCCAGCTCTGAATCTCTCGACCATTTGAGCATTTGTTTAACTACAAAGAGCATTTTCAGGAGGCGTGTGTGTGTGCGTGCGTGCAAGCATGGGTGTGTTTTTCTATGTGTTTCCTCGCCCATTAGCCCTGTGCTCCATCATGTGTAAAGCTCCTCATAAGCCAGACCAAGCAGAAACATGAGGCCTTTTCTGCATACTTCACTTTCTGTCTTTTTTTTTTTCTCCTTTCCTTGTTCCCTCTGTCCCTCTCAAAAAGGAAAGGGAGATGGGATCTTATGGAGGTAATTATGTCTGAGAATCCAGCCTGTCATCCATCCCTCCAACACCAACCCCACCACCCGCACATCTCCATCACTCCGTAAACCCCCTCCTCTCTCCCGACCCCAACCACCGTCACCCGACATGCATTAAAGAGGGAGGGAGAAGACCCTCTTTGTCTGAATCCCTGTTTTAAACAAAAGATCTCTTCTGACTTAGACCAGCAACACTTTTATCATGTGCGTGTGGGTGCACGTGCGAGTGTGTCCAGAGCCCTTTGTTTTCTCTGAGTGATAAGGCTCTAGGACATTTTTGGTCCTAGTTAAATTAGTGTAGCAGTGCTAACCATTTACATAGCAGCTGTAGGCTAAAACCTGAGCCTAATGGACTCTTATTATCCACATATATATGTGGCTGAGTGTGGATATAGATGCGTGTTTGTGTGCGTGTTTCCAGCAGGAGGAGGTGGTGGAAGCACGGCCAGTGGGAAAGTGTGCCATCCTGCCTGTTTCCGAACGCACAGACATTCCTTGTTGTAAAATGCACGCCGTCGAATTGTGTCTGAGCTAAGTCGAGGAACCAAAAAACACAGAGAAGAAAAAAGAAATCATCCCATTTTCAATGTGGGAAAGAGCATCCCAAAGAGCATTTCGATGTGATGACATTGAAGAAACTTTTGAGGTATTAGGTTTTACCTCCTCCCTCAGTTTCACTTATTCATCTTATGCCTCGTTTTTTTTTCTTTTTTTCCTTCGGGTGGTGGGGATGGTTTCGCCATTCCAGTGGTTGTCTTTTTTCGGAAAGGTCTCTCCTCAGACAGAAGTCTATTTTCAGGGTTTGTCTCAGTAATTTGTGGCCATTACATAAACATTCATGGATGGCCAGAGGACTGAGAGAAAGGATGCAACACACACCCAGATCTAGCAAAACCACTAGAGTTAGCATAGCGGTCGCCATTTTCTCTTTTAAGTTGTAGAATGGAGAGGGTGAAACCAGATAACTAGCTCATGAAAGGACACTTCAGCCCTTTATTAGGAACAGCTTTAAGCATTCATCTATTAGATATGTACATTTAGAACTGCTCTGGATAGTTTAAGCCGACCAGTTATAATGCATATCGATTTGCTCACATCCAGATGATTAAATGCAGTCATTTATTTTTGACCTTTTCTTCATTTACCGTGACACAGGAAGTTACTTACATACTGTAAAAGGTAAAGTCCACATATTTCAGTCAGATGGGATTCATTCCTCGCATAATAAAAACCTGGAATGTTATTTTATGTGTCCAACACGAATACAAATACAGGGGGGGACTATTCTGATGAGAGCGATGTGATTTTGCCCAAGAGGATTTTTGTAAAGCATGTAGCTTTTTATTGCCGTGCAATTAGTTGGAGACAATACTCTGCATTTTAAATCATTTGTCAAATCAAAATAAGACACATTCATATATGTATATTATTATATTTTCGGCAAGTAGCAATTTACCCCAAATTTCCCAAAACCATATTCTCTATGGCTGAGGGAGTAAAAGATGTGGTCATTTTTTGAATAATTCCATCCAAGCAAATTATAATTACTTTGTGGTCTCTGTGTGTGTGCACACAAAAAAAAAATGGGCAGGAGCCCGACTTGTGCCTCAGAAAAAAAAGTGCCTCGTTCACCATAAACTATTTTTGCAATGGTGTGTTGGGGCGGTATGGGCTCAGCCGATTGTTTTTCTTTGAGTTGAGCAGCTCTTTGGTGTAGGGGTATTACCCCGTCTAAATTGTTCCCTCATGTTTTCCGCCAAGGTTCTGTGCCCAACACACTGACAGTTATAATTTGCAGAAATTGCGCTGATTATCTGAATTAGCATACCTGACCAATGCCACATTAGTCTTATTTACAATACAAAGCCGTGGGGCTCTGAGGACGCATACTAAATATGACTTAACCCTTTGAAGAGGGGACTGGCGTCACAGGGCCAGAACGTCTTTCACGTCAATGATATCACAAAGAGCTTAAGGCCCCCCACTCCATATGGACCTGAAAGCCTCTGGAAGACTCCTGGAAAGGGAAGTGGTGAATGCAAAGTCCAAGGACCATATTGAAATCACAGGTTTACTGCAAGTTTTCCCCTTACTCTCAGGTTCTTTTGACCTTTGTCTTCCCATATTTTTTTTTCACCACTTAGCTGTTCTCCCCATCTTGTTTTTCTTTTCCTTTTCCACCCCCCACCCGCACCCACCCTCTTCACCCCTGTTCTTCTTTATTTTCTTCTCCCTCACGTCTATTCTTTTCCCTCCCCAATCCCTTCATACACCCCCTGTCCATTGACTCTTAACCACAGATGGACAAAACAATGGCCCATGTCACACAGCATTAAGACAAACAATCCAGTGATGGGAGGAGGGTTGTGTGGAGCCGGAGCCACGGTAACCAGGCAATACGCTCACTGGTCCAAGCAGCCACTAATCTCAGACAGCGATGATACAATTCACAAATGGACACTGAAGGCAGCCTGTACGCACACACGCTCACAGCCACATGCAAAAAAAATAGGAACATTAAGAAATATAGTTACTGGGCAGCATTTCTGCAAAAAGTTTTCTTTTCTTGTGTCCGTCTACACTCTCCACTCAGTTTCTCTTCCCTCATCCATCAATGGGAGGTATAGAATTGATAGCAGGTATTGATTACCAATTGGCTAAGGCTAATCTGCTCTAACCGGAGGAAGCTTTGCACTTACAGCGGCTGTCAGTGGCTTGTCGTGTGTGTTTCTATTCGACTGTGCAGCATTACAGTAGCAGTAACAGTATTTTTTTGTCTCAACTGCTTACCTACAGCATACTAATGGTCCAAAAGCAAGGCGTTACATTTAAAAGAAAAGAAACAAATAAATAAAATAACAATGGGGCTAATCTGGACATTACTTTGATTTTTTTCAGAAAAAGGGAAACGTATGTTCTGTCTGCCCAAAGAAGCTCCGAGAGACATGCCAAGTTTCACCTCCCTACCTATGTGAATAAGACCCATCTCCCTCTTGCTTCTTTTCTTCATCTCCCTAATAGGAAATTTGAGCACACTGTGTGAGATTAAAGCAGAGAATCAATGCCTTGTGAGCAATCATTTCCAGACAAATCTCTTTCATCTTTTTTTTTCTCTCACCCCCCCCCCCCCCCCCCCCCCCCTCTTTCTCTCTCCCGTTCGTTTCCTCTCCCACCTCCTAATGCTAACAGGGGGTCCTGTGTCATGACATCCCTTTTGCTTTTATCATGTCCTAATAACATTCTGAAAATAGAGAGAGAAAGAGGAATGTGACAGAGAAAAGAGGGTGCTGGGGAAAAAAAAAGAACAAGAAATGGATAGACTGATAAAAAACCATTGAATGAGCATGGTTCTTGATTTGTGCTTTGATGTGGATGTCTTTGTGCAAATTAGACAAATATGCCCGCTGCTTTAGTCATCTCGAGGCTCTTCAAGAGATGCCATCTCCTCTTGCCATCCTTTTCTTTTATAAAGGATCGAAAGAAGGAGGGAAGGAGTGAGTGACAAGTTCATTTAAGGGCAAAAAATATATACATTTCACAAAATGCAAGTGATTGAAGAGAGACAAGAGGAGGCTGAAGAGAAGTTTTTCTCTACTGTGTAAAATTATAGTATATAAGAAGTAGCCTGTACAAGGCAGTTGAATAAAACTGAAAATCTAAAAAGCTATAGACATAAAAAAATGCTTTTGTTTCTGCTTGGTTAGATGCAAAAGGTGTTTCACCTTGGTGCATAAGTCTAATGGGCAGGGATACACACATACACACACACACACACACCTTGGCCAGACCTTTGTTTCAAAAGCAGGTTAATGGGGAGTGAGGAAGAGGAGCGTTGCAATTTTCTGCTCTTTAGGCGCCAGAGAATTCTCTCCAGTGTAAGAGAGACCAGACTCTCAGCGTAATAGGCATTTTACACCCTCATCACCCCTTGCACAGACACACACACAAACATGGGCACACGTTCCCCAGAAATGCGTGGGAGTGTAATAGGCATTCTATGGTGTGTATTGCCCATCCCTAGAGAGCCAGTAAGTGTTAGACATGCATAGAGTCGGCAATGAGACAATCAGCATGCTGAAATTGAAACCTTGTCTGGAGTCACACAGGAGGGGAGGACGATGTGCGAGAGGAGAGGAGAGGAGAGGAGAGGAGGAGAGGATTAACTATATAGACTGGAGGACCAGGGATAGGAGCACAGATGGCGGCAGGGCGAGGAGATCCAGAATAAGAAGAGAGGAGAGACAGAGGGAGAGGAAATAGGAACTGATGTTTGTTTAATTGCCTCATAAGTGATGACACAGATAATTATGTCGAAAAAGGGATGCTCCTCTTAGGCAGGGCCAATGAGCAGCTGTATCTGTTGTGCGTGTGTGTTTCATGCTGTCTCTCCCTATAGCCCCATCAACTGTTGTCCCCTCAAGCCACATCAAGTATAGGACACCATTAAAGCAGTGCGGTTTACGTCATATCAAATCATTCAGCTTAATTAACAGACAAGCACACACTCAAAACACACAGACACACACTCATCATTTGGAATCATTTTAATTACTCTGCAACATCATGATTATTAATATCTCTGCTTCGTATACCTGGGGATATGAAGGCGAGTGTGTTCACCTATATTTCCTGCGCTGCGCTTCCATGTGTGCAAGTGATGCTCCCTTGACTTCATATCTAATTGTCTTTTTTAATGACAATATTCCACTCTGTGCGGGCTGTATGTAATGAGTCAGGGTGTGTCAAAGTGCAGGCCTGAGCTGTCTGCTCGAGTTAAGCTCTTCCCGTCTACTGAAGAAGCCTCCAGCGTACGCACTCGCGCGCACACACACACACACTCAAAAAGACCAGTATCAATGTGGGAGTTCCTGTATCTGACACGAGATTAAGAGGGCCAAGCGGAGGAACGTCGAAGAACTGCCCTGTTGCATTTGCAAGAAGGAAAAAGGACCGTCCTGTCACACGCACGCGCACACTCAACACACACCAGCACGAGCATCCTGTGCTGTAAGTGAGCAGTAGCCTGCCTTGCATTATTCACAGTGGCCGAGTGATCGAAGCCTGGTTCAATAACACTAAAGCGGCGCATGCTGGAGAGATTTGTCTTACAAAACCTTGACACACACACAGGCGCACATATGCTCTCACACACATTGATTTTTGGTGGTGGGAATCTCCTAGGCTTTGGACGAAAGACAGGGACGAGAGAGGGGGCTTCCCCCGTCAAAGCAAACTCCCCCCATACACACACACACACACACACGCATCGTTGTACTTATTCTGGACTTTACACCCGGATACGGTGCATAGGCAAACACTGTAAGTGCATGTTTAATTCTCACAAAATGAGATCTGATGGATGGCGATATCATGCACGCGAAAACGAAAGAAAAAGCTGAAGATAGGCGGTGAAGGATCTGCTTCTTAGATCTGATGGGGTTTCATTTACTGCAAGATGAGCTGATGGTAAAAAAAAATGTAAAAAGCAAAGGAAAAAAAAAGTCTAACTGATCATATTTCTGTTTTTTGCTGACTCCCCTCTTTTGCATTTTACCATCAGGGGGCTTTTTGCAAGCCAGGCAGAAAAAAAAAATCATGCATTGCCTGATATGTCATATCATTCTGCTGTAGTGCGTGTGTGTGTGTGTGTGTTTTTGCACAGGAGTGTTCAATTTGAAAGCCTTCACTTGATTTGAATGGAAATTTTTCTTATACATCAGCCACTTCATTCAGTTTCTTATTTTCTTCTGAGTGGCACAAGCAGCGCCCTCCGGCGTTTTTGACATATTAACATGTATTGACAAGCCAGCGCTCGCATGCCTGTAAACACACAGCACAAACACACGCGTATACACACACACCTCTGTCCCCCGAAGACCTGTGATCAACCATACCCAATCCCTTGTAATCATTTGGAGCACCCACACACACACATACACGCGTACACACATGCACATGTATTTTCAGCTTCAATCCAGAGTAATGGTTTGGGGCAGGGGCTGAAGCAGTGGGCTTCTTTCCCTTAGCCCCAGTGTCTTAAGCTGCCATTGATTAAATGTTAACTGATATACTCGGCCCTGGCAATCTTGTTAGAGCTGGAGCAGGCAGGCAGCTAGACAGACAGTTTAGGACCTGCACCCTCCTGATCAATAGCACAGATAAAGATTTCATCCATCAATGAGCTCCCAAAACAAAAGGTATCTGATACCTGATTAGGCCCGCGGGGACACACGCGCGCACACACACAGATATGAGCATAAACACACTTTTACATGGCCACATGGGCTTCAGGCACATGAAGCGATCACACACACACACACACACGCGCGTTTGGATCAGGTAAATACTTAATTTAAAAATCTGTATATAAGCTTAAATAAGCGCACACTTCTCACACACACATTCTTTTCACTCACTTATTTTGTCCAGAATAATACCTCTAACAACCCCATCTGAAGTCAATCAGTTCCACACCTAATGGTGTAATTACGACAGATACACACTCACGCTGAAGCGCACACTCCCCTGACACACACACACACACACACACATATACACAGTCAAGTTTGCAGATAAGACAGTCCTGACTTTTCCCGGATGAAGGTTAATTATGCTGTGTAAGTTCACTTAGGTGTGGGGTTGCGTTTATCCAAAGAGGTGTATATATGTGTCTATATATGCACGTGTGTATGTGTGTGCACGGCTATTTAGATTGCACGTGCATGCCAAAGGCACCACAAAATGGAAGAATCAATGTCTGGGCGACCACTACTGTTAACGTGTATCAATAATGTTCCCCCATCTTCTTTCTCAGCTATTGTCACAAGGCAATTTGAAAGTCCAAGCCTTTGCCGCAATTAAGACTTAATTATAAATCAATAAAAGAAGTCATTTGAATATTGATTTCTCCTTTTTCTTCATATTGTTAATATATTCCACACCCTGTCTGTGATTTTTTTTCCCTTCTGTTTTTGTTACAATTTTAAGGGGAATCAATATTTCCCTTTACAGTCATTCGAGAAGTGTTTTGGCGTAATTGGAGCCAAAAACACAACAGGATGTCTTGATGGGGTTTGATACCCAGAGGTGGTCAGGGGGTGAAAATGTCACAGACCCTTAAATTGTGATGGATTCCCCCCCCCCCAAAAAAAAAAAAGAAAGAAAAAGAAAAGAAGAGCTAATGATACTTTATAGCACTCGAACAGTGATCTCATTTTGGGAGATTTTGGGTGACATTTGTTGTCACGATGCCAAAAACGCATTTCCATAATTTTCACGGCTGACATTTTCTTTGATATGACACTGTATCAGAGCACACTCCAGAAATGATATCAATGCACCCCAGTAACCTGCATTTCATTTGATTAAATGATATCTTTGCTGTTTTATTTTCCTGCTCAGCCATTTTGAAGGGCTGTGAGATTTTCAAGTGGCGTGTCAGGGGCCGGGAGTCTAATGCATGGAAACATGGTGCTTTCTGTTTTCTGACGGCTAGCAGAGATAAGGTAGAGATATGGCTCTAGTACTGGCTCAAATCTAAAACAGATCCTGCTTGGGGGGAGGGGGGTGGTGGTTGGGGGAGTTTAGAAAGTGAAGGAGGGGAGGGAGGAGGAGGAAGGGAGGGGTGGAAGTAGTAAGAAAAGGGAATATTATCAATCCTCTAAGTGTCTGGCGGTGTCTCTCTTTCTTTCCCTCTTTCTCTCGCTCTTTTTCTCCCCACTCTCCTTCAGTAATCTGATTTATTCGAAGCATATGTGTGCTGCTCTGTCTTTGTCTGCTTCTATTAGGGCCAGTGGGGGCCCATATGACATTGTTTAGCCAGTAATGAAATGGACATTTTTTGCATGTTTTTGAGAAAGTCAGAGGAAAGCCAACACTCCTTATTTGTAACTGTCTGCGAATACCATCTCCAGGCCCAGGTCTATGCATGTGTGTGTGTGTGTTGCGTGTGAACATGTGTGACTATGTGTTACAGGTTCCATGTAGTCATTTTGGAGACGAATCTGAGCAACCTAATGAATATTTTGGCTTGAAGATATTTTTTTCCCTTCTTCTGTTGCTTCTTATGAGTTCTGCCATCCTCTCTGACCTTAACACATTAGAGGCCCTGATGATGAACACATTTTTTGTTCTGCGCATGCCTCTATGACAAAAGACGTGTCACATATAAAAATGGTTAAGCGCTAATGGAAGCTACATGGTGCTCGACTGAAGTCCGCATCGGTAACAAATACAGTTACCGAAAACCATTTGAAATTAATAAAGTGACTGGAAACACGGTTAGGTTTTTTTTTGTCATCTTTATATGTGTAAAATACACATTTTTAAACATTTCGTTTATCTGTCCTTTCTGTCTACTCAAATCTTCCCTTTGTTTTTCATCCAGGATTACAGTCTTGTTTTTTGGTGGCTCTGAAAGCAGATGGTTTTATGCAGCTAAAAACGGGACAGTAGCCCAATAGGATAAAGATCTGTTTAAGCATTATCCATTTGGCCACTGCCCGTCACAGGCCTATTTTAAGCATAGACACACACACACACGCAGCCATTCTCTTAAACCATGGCAGCCATTTTATTAGATTCCCTGTTTTCAGGCCTCGTATTAGTTCTCGGAAAATAAATAAACCTTGAATACATGACAAGGACCGGTCTGGTCAGTTGAAAACTATATCTATCCTGCTCGTATCTTTGTTTACCAGTGTAGTGATGGATGGAGAGATAACGGGTAAATGGTGGCGCACAGGAACAGATGGGATAGGTATATGGACGGATAGCTGTGTGAAAAGATAGAAAAATAGATGGACAGATAGATAGATAAATGGATGGATAGCTAGACAGATGAATGAGACAGGGAGATCTTGTTGGGCTGATAGAGTTGAGCAGGTATGCCGAGAAACAGCTGCTTTCTTCATTAGGTTCATCTATCGATCTCGGACCCTTGTTTTGTGCGTGTGTGTGTGTGTGTTTGAGGGAGAGGAGAAAGACAGCAGGCTCTGTAGATAAGTGCTGGTAATAGAACAGAATGAATTCTTATCACAGAGATGGGAAGGCCATTAACCCTCAGCTCCTAGTTCTCTCTCTCTTGCTCTCTCTTTTTCTCCCTCCCACCGTCCTCCGGTCTGGACCTGACAGGTTCATGTTGGCAGGTGTGTGTGATATTTCCACTATGTGTGTGAGACTCTCCAAGTGCGTGCATGTGTGCGCATCTCAGCTGCCGCTGCGCAGACTGCCCTATTGGCCAGATGTTTATAATCAGGGGCTAGATAAATATTGGCCCGAGGAATCATAAAAGACCGGGAAGAAACAGAGAATAGAGAAAGAGACGGGAGGAGATGAAACAGAGGAGAGGAATCTTCTTTTCAAATTATTCTTAAATCCCTCAGTAAGCATGCCGTGCCGCCTCCTCAGTTCACCTACTCAGCCTAAGGTGATTCAAAAAGCCGAAATGCAATATGGCTGTTGTGTAAGATGCAGGTGTGTGTGTGTGCACGTGTGGAGGTGTACAGTAGGTGTGTTAGCCTATTGTATAAGGCCAGGTGTTGGGGCAACTTTTTTTTTATCCACCAGTGAAACTTTTGAAGTCATATTTTTGTCCTGTGAAAACCCTTTTTGTATTTGCCATTAAAGAATCATTAACACCACCCTCCACACACACACACACACACACACACACACACACACACATACACACACACACACACACACACACACACACACAGACACACACAAACCCATCCACCCAGTGCCCACAGCACTGAAAATGAAACCCTTCTTAACACGAAACAACAGTTTCTGTCTGCGCAGCAAGCAAGACATCCAAGCCTTTAATCTTGGCTATGTTTATTCATATGATTTTTTTTTCTCCCCCCTCTTTTTTTTTCCAAAAGGGTAATAGGTGTTTTGTTAGTCGCCTGCAAGACAGCAGAGCGAGCAATTTGAGCGAAAGAAAATACAATGAAGAGTCTCAGGAAGTCGTAATTGACAACAACAAAGCAAATTTGGAGCTGCTGATACAAGCATTTTTTACACAAAAAGTCATTTTTTTCAGCTTATTCTGTCAGTTCAACTTATTGACATTCACACCAGGAGCGAATTAAATGTGACAATCCTATTGTCTGGCTTTCAGAGTCGACCTGAAACAATATATATATATATATAATATAAAAATATAAATATAAAAATCTTTTTTTTCTTGCTGGTGTAATAAGTTTGCGTGTTTTTAACAATAAATGGCTCAGTGTGGGTGGATTTGAGAGTGTGGATGGAAACATGTGTGTTTGCTTGTGCTGGTGTGTTTACATGTTAGCATGTGGGCTGTGGACTTATGTGCATGAAATGCATTGAAAGCTGCGTAGGAGTAAATGTGTGTTATACGCAGAGATATTCATGGTTAGGTGTGTGTGTGAGGGGGAGAGAGGGAAAGCGTGTGCGGGTGTGTGTGTGTGTGTGTGTGTGTGAGTGAGTGAGTTATTCCCAGGCCCTGTGCAGGAGCTGTAGACCCTCTCTGCTGGGTTGATGTTTAGTATTTTAGACATGCTACATTAACAACATCTGGTTAAGATCTAAATGCTTGTTAAACGCGCTGAAATTCGGGGGGAAAGGTACAGGGAGAACGAGGGAGAAAGGGGGGATAAAGAGGGAGAGTAAGGTAAATAAAGATTTGAGGGTGAGAGAATGGGAGGGGGGGGATCAGTAAGTCTGTAAGGTTATTACTCTGGCAGTATTACCACTGGCCCTTGACTATGTGTGTGTGTGCTTCGGTGTGTATACGTGTGTGTGTGTGTGTGTGCGTGGCTGTGACTGTGTGGGATGGTGTAATGTTTCAAAGCTTTCCCCCTAAAACCTAGAGGCCAAACTAGAGCCACGCGCGCGGCGCAGGAATGTGACATCACAGGGCCCCCTGTTGCTCACATACGCACACATGGTCTCACAGGGGACGTGACCAGAGTTGTAAGAAGAAATCAGCATCAACATCATGCCTAAGTTGAGGAGACACGGGAGTCAAATGTGTTGCACAAAAACATTAAGGCTTCATTATTAGCACAGATAAAATGGACCCAGTATCAGGCCTGCATTATTAGACAGACTTAACACTCTGAAAATGCTCTGCTATACGCAGTCCAAGCTACACAATAACAGATTCTTTGTCTTGTTATTTTAGCAGTTCTTATATATCGTATATTTTCTTTGGCAGCAATTACACTTTCAGTTGATGCTCCAATTTTATGTTATCCATGATTTAAGATAAACAAAATGCAAAACAAGACTTTTTTTTTACTCCTTTACCCCTTTAATGAGCACCGTCCTAGCCCTAAGGAAGCAAATTAGAGGCAGCTCAACCCAGCTAATGAATTCAGCCATTTTGGAGTCTCCGTGTCCAGTTTCCTGGCGTGGCATTGCTCGACTGTTGTGTGCTGTACAACCGAGTCCTCCACCGGGCACATAATGACCCGGCATGGCGGTTATGGGCCCTTAGGGGGAGACAGGAGGGGGAGTGAGTGGTCTCAGAGCAGGTCATTATACAGCTAGAGGGCACACACATACACACAACATACACATGCACACAAACACACTGCACTCACACTTTCAATATATTCTTCATTGCCTCCATCTCCCATATGTCTAGTCCTCTATTTTTTTCTTTCAGACATCTCTTTCTCCTCCACTCTATCCTCCTGCGTCCATCTGTTTAAAACTTGCTTTTCTATCTGTTTGCTTTTTGCTCTGCTTTGAAAAAATATGAGCATGTTTTGTTTGGTTTTTTTTTATTTCTACTACGGATGCCAAATTTCAGATACTATTTATTGGATAAACAAAACAGACATTTATGGGTAGGAATCTAACTGGTTACACTGGCTACTAACTGATAAAATCTCAAATCAAATTGATAGGTTGAATCTCTGATCATAAGACACTTAATTATTCTTCCTTTTTAACAGTTAAATATAGACTTGTGTTGGTTGCAGCGTAATCGAAGCCAGGGTTTGTGGTTAGCTCGAGCTCACCGGCCGGCTTTAATGTTCCGACTGACCCACATCAAAGAGAATCCCACCAGGCTGCCAAAATCACACACCCTCCACAGTCTGGCCCACTTTGTGTGTGTGTGCACGCGCGCGTGTGCATGCACAGAGGCAGTGGAAGGTGACTGCGAAAGTTTTTGCTCTGTGTGTCCTCTGGTAGCGATTAAGTTGATGGTTAAGAGTCCCCCCGCTGCAGAATGCTCTGTCTCTCTTTAACACACACACTTTACACACACATACTTGCACATGACATTTCACATGCAAACATATGCAGTCACTGTCTCACTCGCGTGATCAATGGTACACATCCACGCTAACACGATGTAACATGCACAGTCATTCACGCGCTCACGTACACACCCGTGTGGTGTGTGAATGTCAGGGTCAGTCAGAGGGCAGACGCTGTGCTGATGTATTGAGAGAGCTCGTCTGGGAATGTCCTCAGTGTGGAAACACATTCCCCATATGCACACACGCACGAACACACACATGCATGCGCGCGCACACACACCACAGATATAACTGACTAGAAGGGGAAAGGAGAAAAAAGCACTGATGAGGCCCAGATGATCACCCCCTCCTGTTCTCTTTTTTCTCTTTCTTCACCCACTCTTCACCCTCTTCCTTCCTCTCCTTCAGTCTTTCTGTTCATTGTCTCACGTTTCTCCTGTGTTTTGTCTGGCTACAGGTAGACTGCCCCCTAGAGGTTTGTTAAGACCCTGGTTTGATATTGTTAAGATCACACACTGCAGTTCAGACCACTTTCACTTGACTTATTTCCTCCTCTGCTTGCTGTCATCTGTTAGAAGAATGACTTGATTAATTTGCAGTTTGACCAGCTTAATGGGCGAATACAAAAATGTGCAATAAGTCATTATGAAGATCATATTCAGAAGTAAAAAAAAACACAGTTGTCATGTAATGGTAACGAACTAGCTGTAATTCACACATTTTTATTTATCATCACAGATGGCAAATTTATTTATGGGATAAATGATATGGTCCCGTAGTGCATTATAGGGATAATATCAAATAAAAATAATTGCTATTAAACTTTTATGACCATCTTTTTAAATTAATTGAATAAATGATATGTAACAAATCACTTTTTTCCTTCTACTTTATAAACGTTTTTATTATTTTGACACACTAACTTGACCTTGCAGTATATAAGATCTACTAACGCGTGTTTTTTTTCTCAGTATTTCTGTTTTGACCCTTACCCCTCCACCCCTCCCACCGCATGCTTATGTGAAACATGCTGTTCGATTTGTACCGTTTGCTTTTCCTTGGCTTTGAACAAAAGTCAAGCATAGAGAAAAGATAAACCAGTGATGAAGGACTTTGGTACCCGCCACACACGTGCAGCATTTACACCAGCACACACGCGCACACATGGATACACAGTGTGCGTCCTCTCCCCCCTCCGTATGAAGGTGAGGTGAATTAAAATACAAAGATGGACGCTGCAGCACCAGCAGTGAAAATTGCAATTTCTGCAGCCCGGCCTCTCTTGGCTGACAGGAGATATTTCATCTCCGTTGTCACCGATGTATTAATAAAACATCAGGAGCAGAGTGCAGTCCCAGTCTTTCATACACACACACAAACACACAGACTGTGTGTACACAGCGTGTACAGCAGCCACGTGTGCAAATGCAAAAATATAACAGTGTTCATGAATACAGGCACACACACACAAACACAACTGCAATTTTCCTCCTCAATCACATGCCAGCATCTGCCATGAAAATTTCATGCTGTATATAATGTCCACTTAATGTGTTGCCGCTTAAAGCAATGGCGCCAGCGCTTAGTCTGTGTGTCTGTATGTGCTTTTTTGCATGTGTGTGTGTACTCACACCACATGGTATTTGAAAGGGTTAATCATATCATGTTTCCAAAGGGGTGTGTGTGTGTGGTGGTGGTGGGGTTGCAGACCTCTTTTGCTCATCGTACAATGGCCAAAGTGATTGTATGCAAATGCAAGCTGACCTCAATGCACCCTTTGCCTGATTTCTGTGAATATGTGTGTGAGTGTGCCTGCGTGTGCTGTGTGTGTGTGTGTTATAAAATATGGTTATTAAGGCAGTACAGGATTGATGAGCTCAGCTCTTTTATACACACTCACCCATGCACACAGACACACACCGATTTCATTCTCTGGCAGAGTGAGGGGTTTGTGTTGAGAGCGAGACCCCCCTTTCCCCCATTTAAAAGACATGAAATTTGTAACGGTTTTTCCTCTGTGTGTGTCTGCGTGAACGTGATACTCTGAGTGTGTGTGATTTGATGCCTGTTTGCAAGTGTTTCTGTTTGATTTTGCATTGGTGTGTGCTAGTCCTGAGATGGAGGAGGGCACTATATTGTGTGTATATTTATATATATGTGTGCGCGTGTGTGTTTATATGTGTGCGTGTGTGTTCATGCCATGTGTGCATGCGCATGCCTGGTTATCTGGCCTCTCTCAGACTGCTCAAAATTCATTACAAAGTGACATCAGCCCAGCCGGAGACAAATGATGGCTGGATGAAAGGGAGCGCTGGGGCTCGGCTAGGATTAGTGTTAGCTTGTGCTGGCGACACATATATACACATACACACACACACACATGCGTACACACTCGCACACATGCACACACTTTAATCCACTGGCAGAACACTGCAGATACACAGAATTATCAAACAAGGGGCTGAACTCTCAGAGATGGGTAGGCTAATCTGCTAATAGTGCAGAGCTGCACGTGTGTGTTGGTTTGTGTTTTGGCGTGCACACGCAAATACACACACACATACTTTTTAGCAAGGCGTGCAAAAATACGCAGACACACTATTTCTGTACGGGGTAGTGGTGAGCATGACCTACACAATCTCATGTTATTTTGCTTTTCATTTTTCCTATTTTTTCCCCCCGGATTTTACAGCAGGATGTGTGTTGTAGGCTGTCAGTGTTAATGTGTGCCTCAATTTGGTAGAGCTGTGTATTTTTTCCAGTTGTCGCAATAAAGCAGAATGATAGCGTTTCCACATAATTATGTTTTTACATTACAACAGCATAATTTGTGTTTCCACCATGCTGTAATATTTGTCTAACCTGAAATAACACTTTAAATGAATAGAAGAAAAGTAAAAATGCTTATTTAAAATGAAATATATGGACAAAAAGTCATTATTATGCAATGTCAGTAAATAATATTCTTTCTTTTTTTGAGAAGTGCATGTTGAAGAGAGGCACCCGAAATGACTGAAGCCGTTTCCCCGGAGGCCATATTTTGTTGTCACACAACCTTTCAGCTTTCAGGCCATGGATGTATTATGTTTCACCCACTAGAAGTGGCAGAGCGCGGCTATTTTCAACAAAGCATGTGTTTAAGTCAATAACATTATTTGCTGGTGAGATATGCTGTTCAGTGGGATACGTTTATTCTAGAAAAAGGTGTTTATGGGAATAAAGCAAACATAAAAGCTGGAATATTTCTCTAATATCACACTGCAATATATGTTAGAACATCTGCAGCTTTCAGAGTCAAACACCATGAAATTTTCTTTTTCCAGTGCTGCCCTTACAGCCATCGAATGTGTTTTAGAGAGCTCTGCAGATAATGAAGTTGTTGTTTGTGTGTGTGTGTGTGCATTTTCAGAAGAAACTTCTGAGGACAGTGAGAGACCTCCTCGCTCCTCCTCCAGGCTCAACCTCAGCGACCGAGACTCGGCTGACAGCAGGAAAACTGACCGTAAGTCTGCGCGCGTGCAAACTGTGCGCACAAAACACATACGAACCACAAGCCTCTCGTCTTAAGTTATTGTTCATGTGTCGCTCTCCCTCAGATAAGGTTCTAACGTGTGTGTAACATGTGAATGCTGCTGACTAGCCTCCATGTGACCCGCTTTAATCGTTTCCATCTGACAGAAAGAGAAAAAAGGAGAGACGGGGGAGTGGGGGAAACAAGAAGAGGAAGGAAAAAAGGACAGAAAGAGAGAAGGATAAGTTGAGTGTTGTGGATATTACCAGGCAATGTCCAGGCCCCAGATTATTTTTTAATCAAATCAGTTTGCGTGCTTGTAATTTATAAGCGCCTTGCATTAATCTTTTCTCGTTCTTGTGCCCTCTCCGATGACATATTAATTTTTCATAAGCGCAGGATTAGATGGGGGGCCTGTGTATATGTTTTTCTAATATTGCACTGCATCCCTGCAACCCTTAAATTAGTTTTTTCCCTGCACTCTCCCTTCATTTTTCTTTCTCTCCCATTTTTTTTTTCCTGGCTCAATCCATCCCTTAATTGTTGTCCAATCTGTGAACCTATCGCAGGCATTACCTTGGGTAGAAAAAAAAATAGCACGAGATAGAAAGAGGGGGAAAGGAGAAACAGTTTATTCGTTTGTAAGTATAGTGAAGCAGGGAGGGGCAACAATCTGTAAAAGGCGACTTGGCGTCGCTGTTATTTTGGGCGAGGTATGGAGCACATAATGCCTCTGCTGTGAAGCTGTGGTCAGGATGGCCCCGGCTTTGTTAGATTTGATTTACCCAAATATGAATTCATATGGTTTTCTTATGTATGAGATGGAAATCCATGGCTGGGAATGAATATTACATGGGGCTTCTCTCTCTCTCTTTTTTCCCCGCTCTGTCTTTGCATGGGGTTCTCATTCTTTCTGCCCCTACTAATGTCTCTTCTACTCTTTCACTCTTGCCCCCCGACTCACACACACACACATGCACTTCCAACTACACCCTCTATCCATCTGAAGCTCCCTCCCCACCTTCTCTTCCTAGCATGCCATACCTAGGTCCATAATGTGAGGCTCAATGAGCCAGAAGGAGAGCTGAGTGAGGCTGGGGCCTATTAGTTTAGCTAGTCATCTATCTTTCAGCTCTATCTCTGTGACAGGCCTGTCTGACGGACTAGCGGGGGAACCACCATCCATGCATTTACTGCTGCATATTACCACCAGCGCCATTTAACACCAGAGCACACATGCAAAAAAGAAAAGGGAAAAAGAAAGAAACCCACGGTGTTCTTAAGCGTGCCTACGTATGCGAGCGTTCTTGAGTGTAGTGAAGCTTATTTAATAAAGCAGAAATGTATTCCATTTTTTTTTTAATTTTTATGAATAATTTGTTCTAGGAGTCGCCTTGGGGGTAAGGTTTTAGTTTGTCTAGGAAGGCAGATATAATATTGCTAGTGGCGCTTTTTTTGGTGTTTTATTATGCATTTGCTTTAAAGGAGACTTGAGAAAGTCAATTGCCAGAAAATGTAAAGTGGGGGTGGTGGTGTTGTGGGGGGGCGGGAGATCCTGGTGTGTTATCAGGCTGTTATTCTGGGGCCTTGTTTTTGTTTTGTCTGTTTGTTTTGATTTTTTTTATAAGTAGGCAGATTTAACATTTCCTTCATCAGGCCTAAATCTTGAGATCTATGTGTGTGTGTGTGTGTGTGTGTGTGTGTGTGTGTGTGTGTGTGTGTGTGTGTGTGTGTGTCCATATGGTATCTCCAGGGAAGGGATTACAGTGTGACCAAGTGAGCAGTGTATTTGCGCACTTCATCTCCAAGACCAAGAGTCTTTAAACAAAGAGGGGCCGATAGATAGATAGAGAGGGGAGAAGAGGGAAGGAGCGAGAGAGAGAGAGAGGTGAAAGGGTGGGGGAGGGGCAAGGAACCAGCGAAAAGAGCTGTTTCCCTTTCTTCATTTACATTGTCTTGTTTTAATCCCGTGTCACTTCAGATTAATTATAATCCACGTTACATTTTCCATGCAAATGTCCTCAGTGTGGATTACTTCCAGATAGCTTTATGCTGTTTGTGTAGATGGCACATGTCGCCACCATGGCTCAGGGGCCCACTTCTTATAAATAATCAACTAAACAAAGGCCCCGGCATAGAAATGAGCCTGTCAGGCAGCCTAAGGAAATTACA
Source organism: Aulonocara sp. 'chitande type north' Nkhata Bay (assembly GCF_057382095.1). Lineage (NCBI taxonomy): Eukaryota > Metazoa > Chordata > Actinopteri > Cichliformes > Cichlidae > Aulonocara > Aulonocara sp. 'chitande type north' Nkhata Bay. Next base: position 14,425,659 of record NC_141352.1, read on the forward strand.
GATCTCTACCTGCTTCAAATTAGCACAGAAATTACTCATTGTTCCTCCAGTCAGATGTTATGTATTATTGCGTGTGCAATTTTGAATCGTGAAGATACGGGCAAAACGAAACGCATTCACGTGCAAACAAGATCTCATGTTAAATAATTCTATATTAGCTTGTTTATATTCTGAATATTTGTGTGTGTGTGTCTGTTTTTTTAATGTGCATGCATCTTGCAAATTTCCCCCAACTTGAGAGGATAGCTGTGCTCCTTTTCTGTCTCTCTCTCTTATATGAGATTAAAATATATTAAAGATATTAGCATGTTTAATTACAAGCCTGCAGCATTTCCTTTGTGCATGCACTATGTGTGTTTTCTGTGTAATGACAGCTTGTTGAATGTCTCCGACAATTTGTCAAATGTGACAAGGCCACGCTCATATTTATCTCTCATTAGAACACAAGCTGGAGATGGAAGAGAAGGGAAGGCTAGTCATTAAAAACACACAAACTACAAGACAGCTGCTGTTTAATAGCCTTTCTTTCTTTGACTCTCTCTCCATCTGACTATGTCTCTGCCTCTCACCATTTCAATCTTTTTCCAGCCTCCTTCTCTGTGTACTTCCCTCCGGCAAGATCTGGGCCCTGCTGAGTGCTTCAGTGGGAGTTTGGGGTTCAGAGTGTGTTGCTGTAATGTTATCAGGTGACCGGGGGTCAGCCTAATGTGTAACCTCAGAGCAGTAGGCCAGTAAATCATGCTGGCCAGCCCTCCCTGGCCCGCTTTGGCCAGCTCTCCTTCCTAGATTTACTGCTCCGTAACCTTAGCCAGTCTGCCAGGGCTCAAGACAGCTAAATTGAATACTAAATCCAAGCCACCCAGCCCACACTCCCACACCACCGCCCCGCTCTCCGCTCTGTGTTTGCTGGGCTTTTTTGTATTTCGATTAAATGAAATGACAGGAGTGGAATCATCAATGGAATTGATGCAGCATGTTAAAAGAAGATAGAGGACGAGGGAAAAACAGGGGAAATGGTTACAACAGGTTTATTTCACTGTCGACTTGATCCCGGTGATGCAGCCGACTTTACGTATAGTCAGTCCTGAAGACACGATGATGATTCAGTGACATACTTGGACAGTTTGTGTGAAAAACTCACTTGGTCAGTCTGCTTTGTACAAAAAATCTTTTTTTAAGCAAAAGGGCGGATTCCAAATGGATCCCCAGAAAAAGCAAGAGCTACAATGGCATTGTTGGTTCCCCTGCCTTTCGAGGAACTATATGGGATAAAAATACCCCGAGGCCGTGGACTTCTCTGTCCCTCTCTGTCATTTTTTCTTGTTCTCTCCTCTCCCCGTTGTTCTGCCTTTTACCCCATTGCTCCGTGCCTCTCTCCACTGGAGCGTCCACTTGCGTCTATAGAAGTGTATGTGTGCGTATGTGGCTACCTAAACATCCCTGACAGTTGCAAATAAAGATGGGTGGTGTGTGTACCGCTCTCTCCCCCTGCAATGCAAAAGGGGTTGAGTGTCATAAATCACCTTTTGATTTATCTAATCAACTCAGGTCCTGCTCCATGCAGACATTTGTCATTGGTGGAAGGGGGTTAGGGGGTTGAAGGGGCAATTTCAGGTTTATTCTACCCCTCCATTTCAATAGGCTGCAGCTGCTGGAACCCACATGTGGAAGAGGGGATGGAGGAGAGCCGGAGAAGGGAGGGGAAAGTACAAGGGGGAGGAAAAGGAAAAAGGACAGTCATTAAGTATGGGGTGCAGACTCAGAGACAAAAGAAAATGAGAGAAGAGTCTTCTGATTCTCCCTTGTTCTCAGTCATGTGCTCTCCTGTTATTTCTCTTGATTTACTTAAGTTATCCAAGCACTATTCATTGCAAGAATATGTGGCTTGTTAAGAACAAGGTTTTAGGGATATTTAGATTTTCCTCTCGTGGTTTTATGGATAGTTTTTGGATTGCGGTTGCCATTGTATTTATTTGTCCTACTGGTAATTATATTCTTGGAAGACACTCTACAATTTTGAACGCAATTCTATGCCTCAAAATAGGTTTATTATTCACTGGCAGAGCTTGCTATTGAAAGCTCCTAAGTGACCATAGAAAGAACTCCTCTCTCAGTCAGGGTTAACCAACTGTTTTTTCTTCATATGAGTTTGAGCATAAGCATAAGTGTTGATTAAAGCAGCGGGTCAAAGACATTCAAAACAGAAGGACAGATCTTCATGTTGCACACACACAGACGAGCATTTACATTCAACATGACAGTAATCAATGGTGATGTGTGCCCCCCCCCCCCCACACACACACACACACCACCCCCACACCCTCCACATTGTAAATGTGTTTGCAGGCTCTCGTCCAACAATCGCCTCATCTCCTTTCTCAGGGATGTAATTTAGTTGCAAATTGACTGGAAGACGGAGGCAAAAATTGAAAGTTGAAATTAGAAATGGTTATAGTAAATATAGGAGGCGGGGCACGGACTCGGGAAAGGTCAGGTGATATGACGGGCGCTTCCAGCCTGCACCGATCTGACCAATGGAGTGTCAGAGGCCTGATATGAAGCACAAAATACACACGCATATTTGCACATAGACGCGCGCGCGCGCGGACACACACAGGCTAGCCCTGCAGGGGCCATCACAAGCAGTGGAAGACGAGATTACCTCGCTCTTCTGAGCTGCAGAGCAATTCTCGGATGTTCTTGGAAATTCACATTGTGCCCTTGTGTGCGTGTGTTTTTTTTTCTTCACTCTCCCCTTTCTCTCTTTCTTCCTTTCTTCCCTCCCTCCTTCTCTCTTGTCACTTTCCTTGACAGGCCAATATTTCAGGCTCCAGATATAGGGGATTACAAATAAAATAAGTGGAACGCCTACTTAATGCAACAGAATTAAAATGCATGAACGGGCCGGAGGAATTGATATGCGCCCAATACAAACACGAGCCACAGAATAATATGAAATACAAAATGTTTTTTTTAGCCCCCTCTCCATGTATCAGTGCTTTGATTTCCCTTTTTTTCCATTTGTGCATCTAGCGTGAAGCGTTGATTCGCAAGAGTGAGGCTCACATATTGCCTTGAGTGACCAGACGAGGGAGGGGAAGCGGGAGGAGGGGAGGGGTGGGAGGGGGGTAGCTTAGGGAAGAGAGCGAGGAAAAGGGAGGGAAGGAGGGAGGGAGCGTTGCTGTTGCTGTGTCTTTGTGTTGTGCAGAGTGGGTAAATTGCAGTGGCAGAGTATAGCAGGGCCTGCACGGCCTGTATCTTAGGATGAGGCTAATGAAAGATTTATCAGTGGCTGCAGCATTTACTAAATACAACCAGAGGCTGATCTCTCCACACTGAGCCCTGCTGTTAACATCACACACGCTTACACGCACACATACAAACAGACACACACAAGTAGCGCTGGTACTGTACCACCAGCCGTGACAAAGCCCTGAAAATTTAGCATCTTATACAGACACAGGAGTTGTCGAGGCAGCTGGGGAAATGTATATGAACTAATGAAGTGTATAATATTACCATAACATTTAATGTATGTCGTGCTGTGATAATGAGCCTGCCCGAGTTTTTCCTATTTTACATGTCCTCGGGGCAGTGGCACGTCAGCATATGTGAATGTGAATAATACTCTTCATGCTTGTATCCATGCTAATGTTGTCCTGGTGTCAGACTCTTTTTTTTAAAGCCATCACCTACAATACATGTGTTGATGTTATTCAGTTATTTGTAAAGCAGTAATTATTTAATGATTGTTTTATGATCCCATACAGCCACAAAATGTCACAATTAGATTTTATTGGCCCATTCAAATCGTGCATATTCTGAATGGGAGAGGTGAAAGTGGGGCAGCTCATTGTTACAAAAGATAGCAAACATGACAAACCACACATTTATGTTATGTTCACAAATGATCCAATTCCAATGCGAGGGATGTGAGAATTTTATCAATTTTTATCATGTATATTTCACATTTTACAGATTAATACATCCATTTCTCATGTAATATGCAGGATATATTAGATGCTCTACTTAATATCCTTCTCCTGTATTCCAAAAACCTTGGAAAAAAACAAGTTTGCCATTAATATTGTTGTATTTCTGTTTAAAAAAATATGTGTATCATAAATATTTGGAATATTAAAATATACAAATGCAGACATTTAAACTGGGAATATAAATACTGAATATTTAGTTGATGAAATCCATTCACTTTTAACCTTTTGCGTTCTCTGTCCCCTATTCTCTTTGTCTCGCCACCACCTGCTAGGAGTGAATGCCGTGTCTAAAGAGGTTACCGGACCGAATGCTATGGTTAAACATTCTCTCCTGCCAGATCGCCAAATGGAAAGCCCACCTAAAAGGCCAAAGTCTGCTGAAGGGAAGACCTCAGCTAATGACCAGGTTTGTGAAGTTTTAAAAGGAAACTCCCAGTTGCGTTACAAAATGTCACCTGTGTTGTTCTTATCTGTTCCTCATTTAGTGTTTGCGGATCTGTATACTGTGTTCACCTTGCTAAAGAAAATCCATCTAGGTTATGGTGCTTATCTATGTACCTATTCAAAATGGCTATTTAAATTCCATATACTAGTTGGACTTTGTCATTGGATCTACAGAAAGCTAATAGCCACTGAGGCAGGTTTGTCTTCATAAGCACTAATGAAATCTAACCTTCACTGTCACTGTGGGATGAGCTAATGGAAGATACTTAACTATAAGAAGCAGAAATGTTAAGCCAAGCATTTAGCAATTCCTGGCGCCATTCAAAGGGTTAAATGCATCCTACTATTCCCCCTCTGACATAGCTTTTCAGCATCAAGCACAATAGGCCGGCCTTTGTGTCCTTAAGTGGAATACCTGCACTAGCCTTAGGACTCCTTGCCTGCTTCTTTTCCCCTTTTTGCATCTCTTTAAATTATATGTGTTTTTAAATTAGATTATGAAGTATTAGCTCGTCTGGTTCTGGTAGGAAGGAAGACTTAGTCATTTCAGAAATGGATTCTATTAAGACAGGTGGTAGGGAGGCAGCTATGCTCAGAGTACTCGCTGTAATGAGGGCAAGGCATAGCTTAGGAGAGTACACACCTTTGTCATCTGCAATCTCCTGATTAGAAATTCTGGCCAATCTTGTTTTCTACTAATAAAATGGCACGACTTAAAAGATTTAAACAAATTACATGAAAGATGGTTGATTTATGTTTTCTAGGTCAAGTTGGGCATGGTAACTGGGGGCCGGGTGGCAGATAGTGAGGATTACCAAAAATTCTCGTTTTGACAGATTTAGTGGAATTTTAAAAAGTAAGGTGTGACCAGTGAGGCGGATGGCTGGCTAATTTAATGGCCGTGCAGTGCAAGAATGATACCCACTAAAGTACATTGAGCGTAATAAGTAACTTCTGCTCTTGAATTAAAGGAAAATATTTTCCTTTTCTTTAAAATCATTTCATTATTTCCCCACCTAGTTATTGTGCTGTCTTGTTTTTTAGGTTCAGCAGTGTCCGTACTGCAACTACAGCAGTAAAGATGCCAACCGTATGCAGCTACATGTTATGTCCCAGCATTCCATGCAGCCAGTGATCCGCTGCCCACTGTGCCAGGATGTCCTTAGCAACAAAATCCACCTGCAGCTACATCTCACTCACCTTCACAGCGTGGCACCCGATTGTGTGGAAAAGCTCATTCTGACTGTATGTAGAAGTAATGACTAGAAATACAATTTGTTTGAATGTGTCTGTTAGACTGTGTGTGTGTGAGAGCAAACTGCACATTCAAAGCAAAAAGAAATTGTGATGTTACTTGTTGTTGTTGCTAAATGTTCTCTCTTGAGATGCTCCCATAATCTTGAATGTTGTTACTGTCCACCGAGAGAAGCAAATTCTTTCCCTAAAATAAGCTTTGATTTCAATACAAGAAACAATTTGGCACGCTTCCTCTGCACTTTCTATATCAGTTTTTGGTATAATAACAATCTTTGGTCTTTGCAGGTTGTTGGACCTGAAACAGCAACACCAAATAATATAATGCACCCCCAGACTGAACAAGAGAGAAGTATGTCGTTAATGGATTCCTCTACCTCTCTCACAGATGGGTCAGGAAAGTCTCATGGTGAGCAGAATATGTAGCATACACTGTTTTCTTTCTGTCATTAATTTGTTGCCCAGATGATGGTAAAGGTCCACTGAAGAACTTTAGTGTGTAATTTTCTATATATTTGTCAAAAAATACTGACTGACGAGAACCTTACATTGTATTTTCTATGCGTAGGAAACATTTCAAAGGATGAGCTGGCCAATCAAGACAAGAACGATTTAGACCTGCAGCGTGAGGAACTCAAGCCCCCAAAGGAGGCCTCAGAGGCCCCAGATTGGAAGAGAGCCAGTGGATTAAGACATGATAGCAAATCCCCTGATAATCTGCAGGAGCATCTCAGTGAGCTCCAAAGACTTCAGCAACAGCAACAACAGCTCTCTGTATCAGATCGTCATGTCTACAAATATCGTTGCAACCACTGCAGTTTGGCCTTCAAAACAATGCAGAAGCTTCAGATACATTCTCAGTACCATGCCATCAGAGCAGCCACTATGTGCAGCCTTTGCCAGCGCAGCTTCAGGACATTCCTGGCCCTCAGGAAGCATTTAGAAAATGGGCACCCTGAACTTAGTGAGGCTGAGGTGCAGCAACTCATAGGCAATCTGCCACTGAATGGAGATATCACAGAGAGTGAGGCCAGGGCCTTGGAGGAAGCTCAGGCCTTTGAACATGACTTGGACAAAGATGATGAAATGGACCAGGAAGAAAAGCCCAGTCCCACAGGAAGTGACAGTAGCTCCCTGCTAGATGACATGGGAGCAGAACCAAAACGGACCCTACCATTTAGAAAGGGGCCCAATTTTACAATGGAAAAATTTCTGGACCCTTCTCGACCTTACAAGTGCACAGTATGTAAGGAGTCCTTCACCCAGAAGAACATCCTACTAGTACACTATAACTCAGTTTCCCACCTACATAAATTGAAAAAGGTCCTTCAAGAGGCATCAAGCCCAGTTCCACAAGAGCCAAGCAACAGCATTGACAACAAACCATTTAAATGCAATATTTGCAATGTTGCATATAGCCAAAGTTCAACACTTGAAATTCACATGAGGTCAGTTCTACATCAGACCAAAGCAAGAACAGCCAAAAATGACATGAGCAGCAGCAGCAGCAGCAGTATATCTGGAACTAGCGGTCCAGTATCTTCAAAAAGTCCAGGCCCAAGCACACAAGGGAATGCAAGCAATTTAGATGCTGCAAGAAGTGGTACACCTTCTTCTAACAAAGAAAACACTGTTGAACCCAAAGAACCTAACAGCAGTAACAACTCAAAACAAGCAGCAACTACTGACCATGTTTCAGCACAGGCAAGCAGCCAACAATCAGCACAGTCCTCAGCCCAACTGCAGCTGCAGCTTCAACATGAACTCCAGCAACAGGCTGCTTTCTTCCAGCCTCAGTTCCTCAATCCAGCTTTTCTCCCCCATTTTCCAATGACCCCAGAAGCATTACTGCAGTTTCAACAGCCGCAGTTCCTCTTCCCATTTTACATACCTGGGGCAGAATTCAACCTTAGCCCAGAACTTGCGCTGCACTCAGCTGCAGCTTTTGGAATGCCTGGTCTTACTGGATCATTTCTAGAAGACCTGAAGCAGCAGATGCAACAACAGCACCAGTTACAGCAGGCTCAAGTCCAGCAACAGGTTCAACAGCAACAGCAGCAGCAGGCTTCTCAATCACAGTCACAAATTCTGCAGCAGAAAAACCAGCAACTGCAGAACCAGAAAGCAAAAATGGAAGCTAGCACAGTCTCAGTTTCAGAAATACAAATGTCTAGAGATGCAGAGGACCACCTGGAAAAACAGGAAAACAGGGCGAAGATGGAAAATGGAGGTGATGCATTGAATGATGTAGGAAAGGACAACAAAGAACCCAAAAAGTCAAAGTTTTCAGAGCCTCTGATTCCCCCTCCACGTATTGTGTCAGGAGCAAGAGGTAATGCAGCAAAAGCGCTATTGGAGAATTTTGGATTCGAGTTAGTGATCCAGTACAATGAAAACAGACAAAAAAACCAAAGGAAAAGCAAAGATGGAGTTGAACAAGTAGAAATGAATACTGATAAGCTTGAGTGTGGGATGTGTGGAAAGCTCTTCTCTAACATGCTTATTCTCAAGAGCCACCAAGAACACGTGCATAGTCACTTTTTCCCATATGTGGAACTTGAAAAGTTTGCCCAGCAGTACAGAGAGGCTTATGACAAACTTTATCCAATAAACCCTTCTTCACCAGAGACACCACCGCCGCCACCACCTCCTCCTCCTCCTCCTCCGCCACCTCCTCCTGCTCCAACCCCAGTGACAGCTCCTCAGCCTGCTGCCATGTCTGTGGCCAAGCCTCAAACTCCAGTACCTTCACCGGTTCCTGTTTCCCATCAGAGTTCACACCAACCCTCTCACCAGACACAAACGCCCCAGCCACCGCCCCCACCTCCACCACCTACTGCCCCCCCTGCACCACCCCAAGTGCAGCTACCTGTTCCCTTGGATCTGCCCCTTTTCCCGCCTCTAATGATGCAGTCTGTCCAGCACCCAGGGCTACCCCCTCAGCTGGCCCTCCAGCTGCCCACTATGGATTCGCTGTCCACGGACCTTACACAACTCTGCCAACAACAGCTGGGTCTTGATCCAAACTTCCTCCGCCACTCTCAATTTAAGAGACCGCGCACCCGCATCACCGATGACCAACTCAAGATTCTTCGCGCAAACTTTGATATTAACAATTCTCCTAATGAAGAGCAAATTCAGGAGATGTCAGAGAAGTCTGGCCTGCCCCAAAAAGTTATAAAGCACTGGTTCCGTAACACCCTTTTCAAAGAAAGGCAGCGGAGTAAAGACTCTCCCTACAACTTCAGTATTCCTCCCATTACAACACTGGAAGACATTCGATTGGAGCCCCAACTAAGTGCACAGGAATACTACAGAGCAGACTCAATGACGAACAAGAGGTCCTCCAGAACCAGATTCACTGATTACCAGTTAAGGGTACTTCAAGATTTCTTTGACACTAATGCCTATCCAAAAGATGATGAGATTGAGCAGCTCTCCACTGTGCTCAACCTGCCATCACGAGTCATTGTGGTGTGGTTCCAGAATGCTCGCCAGAAAGCTCGAAAGAGCTATGAGAACCAGGCAGACTCTAAAGACAGTGAGAAAAAAGAGCTGACTAATGAACGATACATCAGAACCAGCAACATGCAGTACCAATGTAAGAAGTGCAACATTGTGTTCCCACGCATCTTTGATCTTATCACTCACCAGAAAAAGCAGTGTTATAAGGATGAAGATGAGGAAATTAATGACGACAACCAATGCGAGGAGTATTCAGATTCTCCTGAGCAAGGTCCATTTAAGATCACCCAGGGACCTTTAGACATACCTAAGCATTCCCAAACAGGAACTCCCAGCAGTTCTGGCTCAAGCTCCCCTGTGATGTCCTCTCCTCGTACTACCATGGGCAAAATTTCCCCCAAGCCAGATTTGACCCCTGAAACTGAAGTTAAACAGAACGAGACTGCCCCTTCACCAGTGGTAAAGTCACTACCAGAACCAAGACCATCTAAGGCTTGCACACCGCAGCCACCTCCACAAAAAGCCCCCCAGGCACAAATGTCAAGACCCCATTCCCAGCCTCAGGCAGCTGCAGTTCCCTCAAGTCCACTTTCCCTGGCACTGTCTTCACTTACAAATAGCCTTTCCCATCAGATGCTTCAGTACCAGTGTGATCAGTGTAAGATAGCATTCCCCACTCTAGAGTTGTGGCAGGAGCACCAACACATGCATTTCTTGGCTGCTCAGAACCAATTTCTTCACTCACAATTCCTTGAAAGACCCATTGATATGCCCTATATGATATTTGACCCCAACAACCCCCTCATGGCTAGCCAGCTGTTATCTGGAGGTCTCTCCCAAATCCCATCTCAGAGTAGCTCTGGCTTAGCTTCTGCTGCAGGCTCTGGGGCGATGAAGAGGAAACTTGATGACAAAGAAGAAAGTGCCAATGACAAAGATGGCGGTAACAGTAGTGAAGAGCAACACAGAGATAAGCGTTTAAGAACCACCATCACACCAGAACAATTGGAGATTCTTTATGACAAATACCTACTTGACTCTAACCCAACAAGGAAGATGTTGGACCATATTGCACGGGAAGTTGGCTTGAAAAAGAGAGTTGTGCAAGTTTGGTTCCAAAACACCCGTGCTCGAGAGAGAAAGGGGCAGTTTAGGGCTATAGGGCCCTCCCAGTCTCACAAGAAATGCCCCTTTTGCAGAGCATTGTTTAAAGCAAAATCTGCTCTAGATAGCCACATACGATCTAGACACTGGCATGACGCTAAGCAGGCAGGTTTTAGCTTGCCACCAAGCCCAATGATGAATCAAGACAATGAAAGAGGTGAAAGCCCCAATAAGTATAATTTCTTTGACTACCCACAGCTGCCTACCAAGACTGAGCCAAATGAGTATGAGCTACCCACTGCATCCTCAACCCCAGTCAAACCATCCGAGGCGCAAGTAAAAAACTTCTTAAGCCCTTCATCCTTAAAAGCTGAAAACTGTGATGAAACTGAAGGGCCTAATATTAATTCAGCAGAAGTTTCATCTTATGATCTC